>NC_041357.1:16108594-16171094 GCF_900634415.1 Cottoperca gobio
AAAAACAATCCAGGAAGGTCAGTTTGAGTAATATATTCATTAGTGTGAATGTGCGTTACGCTAAAACACTGCACAGTGGTTTTTAAGACTCTGGAAAATGATCATTGCCAAAATAATTTTACCCTCCGTCTCTTAGGTTGCAAACAATACTTTACCCTGTAAGTACCGGGTTCATCTTACATGATGATAATAATAATAATAATAATAATAATAATAATAATAATAATAATAATAATAATAATAATAATAATAATAATAATAATAAATTGTATTTATAAGCGCACTTTTCATTTGAATAAACAAAACTCAAAGTGCTACAAAAGTAATCTACCAGAAGCATGTGCTTGCATGTATTTGCTTAGCCTTCCCAGTACGTTTAATCAGCCGTGGGCTGAGTTAAGTATTTAAGTATTTAATATGTATTTAGTGTTTGATAACACTGGTAATACTGTGTGTGTGTCTGTGTCTATTCAAGTTTGCATTTAGACATAACATAACAGACTGATTTGGTTGTAAAATCAGACTCTTTCGTGCTTCTTCTTTTAAGCTAACATGCTCTCATGTACCCATGAACACACAAACACAGAGCACTAAACACGAGTTTCTGTGATATCCTTTTTCTTTCAGACTTGAACAGAACATTTCCAGACAACGTCCAGTTCCGCAAGACATCCAACCCATGTCTGCAGAAAGCTCTGTACAATGTGCTGCTGGCTTATGGCCACCACAACCAAGTTGTGGGCTACTGTCAGGTAATATTACCTTCTATATCCAGCCTTAAATGGTTTATGATTAATAGCATTCTTACAGCTTCTTACACGTGTGACAAAGAATTCCAATAATGTCGTGTTTCATATAGTTTATAGTGTTGTATCACTAAAAGTGAAGGATTAGGTCCATTTTTGGAGTGGATTATGCGACAAAAACATGCAAAACTGACAACTGACACTGAAATATGCACTCTAATATTTATTAGCCAAAATAAAGTAGACAGTTTGTATGTAGTATGTCAATTGGACTGTGTGGAATCTTTAGTGTGTTTTATATTAGTGACTGCACAATTATCCGTCATGTATGTGTCCAAAGTAAAGCTGTTTGTGTCAGTATAGCCGATGTTAATCATTAGCTTTTAAATGGAAAATTTCATTCACCAGAGCATATCCAGCTTGGTTTGCAATTCAAACGACAACAGGGCTGTTGTTAATGGTTACAGCTCTTATACGTCTGTAATCATACTCGGGCAGCCTGTTTCAGTTTGTTTTGTTTTTGTCTCCTTTTGTTTTATGTCCAGTGTACAATTACTGCTCTCTCCCCTCGATGCTTTATTAAAGCGCTCTTGGGCAGGATTGCAAGATTCATGTGTGACCTGAGTGTGTCTCTTTTGTCTTCAGGGGATGAACTTCATAGCTGGGTATCTACTTATCATCACAAAAGATGAAGAGAAGTCCTTCTGGCTGATGGATGCACTACTTGGTAGAATTTTACCAGGTCTGTCTGTGTGTGTGTGTGTGTGTGTGTGTAGATGTTGTGGTTGTCCCTTTACTCTGAGCTAAGAATAATCCTGTAGGAGGTCACATGGCCTTTATCTGCCTGTGGCTTAAGACCTACTGTACATTTTCATGTATATGTTGCACTCACTCAAACAAGGAAATGTCACTATACATTTATATTAATGTGTGTGTGTGCGTGTGTGTGTGTCAGACTACTACAGTCCAGCAATGTTGGGTCTGAAGACGGACCAGGAGGTTTTAGGGGAACTGGTGAAAGTTAAAATCCCCGGCGTCTGGCAGACCATGATGGATCATAATGTCATGTGGAGCCTGGTGGTCTCCCGATGGTTCATCTGTCTCTACATAGACGTCTTGCCAGTAGAGGTGAGTGTGTGTTTTGTAGTGTGGACAGAATGGAAGTTCTGACATTGTCACTGCAAATGATTTGTTATCTTGTATCCTGAGACGAAATTGATTAATTTAAAGGTTCAGGAAAGTTTGATAACAGACAAGTCAGACATACATGCTGGTCACTGGCATTCAGCTCTTTATACAATACATGAGACAGCAAAGTTATTGTAAACACAAATGTTTTTTTGTTAAAATATGCTTCTAATTTCTCAAACAATAAAACCTCTGTCGAAGCGCAATGTTCAAAAACATCCATTCCATGGTTTTTTTGTCTAATGTGGAATAGCCAACTCTCCACGTAAACAGTCCGTGTTGATGCTAACTCCCTCTGTTGGCCTGGGGATGGACGTGGACTGTTATGTTTTGTTGTCGAAATAATACACATGGGGCGTCACTAGGAGGGCGTAACACTTGCAGATGTTTATGCTATTCCCTTAAGATTCCCCCCCGACACAGGCACTGCGCACAGCCAGCAAGAGTTAAGACTGCAGCAACAAGGACATAATTCCTCACGAACGTCCCTTCCCAGGATTGATTCAGGGTCGCTGCTGCAGCTTTTCCTCTGTTCCACTCGAGAATAGCACCCGACTTGCAAATTTCTAATTTTTAGGTAGCTGGTAAGTGGAATGTAGGGAAAGGAAGAATAAATGGAAGATAAAAAGTTAACTGTTATGATAATTACTTGACATATTGCTTCTCCTTACTTTTTCCCTTTCCTCAATCTTTACAATGCAAAATGCATTGCTTGTTTTGTTGCACTAGAAATACGTATGTATCCATTTTCAGTAGTGTACTTTCACTCGCTGGAGGCAATTGGATGTGACTCTTCATACAACTCACTGCAACTGGTTGTTGATGTTTTGAATAGTTTCTAATGTTGTCTATCTCTGTTACATACATTTGTTTGCACCTCAATAGTGAGGAATGAATCAAGGTTAAATAAACAGATATAAAATGCTGTGTGCTGAGGTTGCACGCTTCTTTGTTGTCGTCTCTCTGCAGACAGTTCTGCGGATTTGGGATTGTCTGTTCTACGAGGGCTCTAAAATCCTGTTCCGAGTGGCTCTGACACTGATCCACCACAACCAGGCTCTTGTTCAGAAGGCCCAGTCACTGCCGGACGTCTGCCAAAACTTCAAGCAGATCACCCATGGACCATTTGTTGATGACTGCCACACTTTCATGCAGGTAAAAGAAAACGAAGGTATTCCATGAGCGCTTATTATTAAGCGTGCCATTCACTGGAGGAAAGACCAATCAGTATGAAACAGATGTCCCTTGTTATCAACTGCCTTTAATCCTATAATCCTGGTGTTTCTTGCCTTTCCTAGAAAATCTTCACTGAACCAGGAAGTCTCTCCATGGCAACCCTGACTAAGCTGCGGGAGACATGTCGATCTCGCATCATTGCGGAAGAATACTGAACCAAACTCGACTACCTGTTGCTCAAATTCAATACACATTCCACTGGGATGAGCACCCGATAGCTCGTTTGCACATTCTTCTTTTTTTACTGACTTAATGTCACGGTGACCCCTTGAATTTTTGTCGTATTTTCAGACGATCATACAGCCCAAGTGTAATTATATGGTAAAAATGAGAAAATTCTTAGCAATGTGTATGTATAAGCTGATGATTCCATTTGAAATTAACTTTGTTCTTTTGGTAAATTATGCACTTTACTCCAGAAAGTCAGAGACACTGTAGAAGAAAAAGCTTGGCAGCAAACGGTCAGGTCAGATAAATAACGTGTGGCACACACAGCCAAGAGGCCTACTGTATTTCACATTGAACGGTAAATGAAAACTGACAATCGAATGCTGTTGTAATCCAATGACTTCTGCTGATTTCATGACAGAAACCTCTTTTTTCAAACTTTTCAAAATCTGATTCATGTACCTATTGTTTGTGTTAAGTGTGTGAGCAAATGTAGTTCTTGACTTCTAACAGTTAATTTGAATGTACTATGATGAACTGATATGAAAGGATAATAGAAAGAGCTGCTCTCTTTTTCTAACAAAGGTGTATCCAGTTTGTTATGTTCAGTTATATTATTGTAAACTAACACTAAATTAAGCAGTAAAAAAAAAAACGGCATTAATTTCCAGGTACTCTCGTGACATTAAACCACAGATTTAATGTACTTGACATTCCAGGAGATGGCGCTATGCCGCTATTGCTTCACAATGAATCCCTGTTGTTTTTCATATGTGGTCCTGTCTTGTAGAATTAAACACTAGACCATGATTTAAATATTGTAATTAACCAAGCTATTCAGCTAAGGTGTAATGTTAACCAATTCCAAATTCCCAAATAAAAAGCTTTAAACATTACGGCCATCCCTAAATAGTTCTATATATTGTATGTGCATGTAGCTACATTCTGAGACGTCAAACCTGGCGGCCTTAACAAAAACAAACTAAAACTAAACCTTTGTAGAAAAATTGAAACACACTCTTAAAACTAAAATAAACTAATTAGAAATTCAAAACTATCATAACCTTGGTTCTGTGTTTGGAGTTTTGTGGCCCCTTAACTGTCATAATATGATATCAGATTTTGTTGGTTAAAAATAACCTTGGCGTTCATCCCAGCTCTGAGTATTCTGTGTAACGTACACCGAGCAGCTCAGAGTAAACATCCATGTTTATTTCACACAACACAAGTTTAATAAATAAATAAAATAAAATAAATAAATAAAAGGTGCTCGTGCATGAAATACTAAAAAAAGAAATCAATGCAGGACTTAAGATTTTTATTAACTTTCATTAAGATGCATAATAGAAAACATGATCAAACCATTTTCTATAAAAAAAAATAGATCAAATCACTACGATTCATATTGACATTTCTTTAAAGAGTTGGGCGGGAAAAGGAAGAGTGGAAAATGAAGCCATGCACCTGTTCACTTGTAATGTTAAATACATTTTAGTAACGCAGAGTGGCACTGTGTATAGCCGGACCACAACACACTGTTTACATAAAGCAGCTCTCCACCTTTTTATCGTCACAATTACCAGACTGTGTTTATTAAGCTGATTTAAACTGCCTGCGTGCACTATTGGGACAGTCTCCACTGTGGAGGAATATGATTGGAAAACGATTGAAAAGAGCTTTCCCTTTTCTTGGAGTAGGATTATCTTTAGCTCGTAAGGTTCATAAAAAAAAAAGGGAAAAGAAAAGCACGTGTAGGCGTAAGAATACAATTCCTACTAACTTTTTTTTAACTGCACACAAAATCCTCTGTAATTGTATGGGATATTAAATGATGTTTTATAAATAAATACATGGCTAAAAAAAAGCAGTTTGAGCAAATTCAACCAATTCCTAGAACTTAATGGGACAAGAGTAAACAGCTGACGATGAACTTGCCACAGCAAATTTAAACGGCCTACATCATTGTTTTAGAGAAGACTCGGTCCTCTCGGGCTTTATTAAGATGCACACCATCTAAAAGCTAGCAGGTCTTTGGCTTCTCATCATCGTCATCTCACAGAGCAAGTGAAAGAAAAATATCCAGAGGCCACATAGGATATGCATAAACATGCACTCTCGCCACAGAGTAACAACTGCTTCCATTCACTCATGCTCGTGTCCACAGTATTACTAGCTCGCTCACACACACTCGGGTTAATTTCTCCACCGTTCAGTCTGTCAGGTTCAAATGAAATGGAGGGTCTATTCAGATGGTCTGGTATCCAGCGTGGCTCCTCTTCCTGCCTATTAGATAAGCAATGAGGACGATCAGCACAAGGCCGGCAAGAGCTGCTCCAACAATGATGGGGATGAGCATCTGGTCTTGGTCCATCTGACACTCCTCCGCTGGAGACGGACAAAAAAGATGAGACGTTTACGTTATATTGCACAATTTTAGCTCTACGAACATGTCATTTATGGTCAGTAGCTTTGTTTACATGCTTACAGTAAAACCGAACAACTCTGTGCAACTATAATATGGCTAATGGATTAAGTGCCCTATTGAAATGCAGCTTGATTATAGGGAGGGTGCTTGAGCCTTGTTCAACATTCAAATAGTTGTGGTTTTGTGCCATACACATTCTAACACATGTAGATGAGCTTGATGCAGCATAAGAAGAAATAACATTTAAAAGAAAAGCTTTACATTTTGTGAAATGTTCTTATTCACTTTCAAGCCGAGAATCAGATGACAAACTCCATACCACTCCCATGTCAGTCCCCTAAATATGAAGCTGCGGCCTGCAGGCATTCAGCTTAGCATCAAGACTTGTATAGTAGCTCCTCAAATACGCCTACCGCATCAACACGTGTATTTAATCTGCACTCAAACAAATGAAAGAAAAGTTGTGGTATTAAGTTACAATCTTTAACTATTTCTTATATTTTCACAGACATCAGAGTGGTATCAATCTTCTCATCTGACTCTCATCTTCTCTATAAGAAATCGTGTTTCCCATATTCCTTTAAATCTGCATATTTCTTAATCCAACACAAAAGATGTTAACTGCAAGTAGTCTACAGTGGCTTCTGTGAAATGGCAATTTAGTCTTATTATAAGACTAGAGCTGCTTTCCAATGCTGTAGAGTTCTACCTATTCCTAACAAACGACATCATCACTATCAAAATGAAGGATAGAGGACAAAGATTAATTTGTCCAAACTTGGGATATAAAGTGGATAACTGCAGGGATTATACAAGACTTGTACCTGTGGCAAACTGGTCGGTAGTGACTTCAAAAGGTTGGACCTGCAGTCTGAATGTGTTGAGAGAGAAGGTTGGCACCACAGCCAGAGTTTGCTCTGCGATGCACATGTAGGAGCGGCCCTGCGTACTCCGCAGGTAGTCCAGACTGCTGTTACTGGCTGAAAAGGGAGCTGCGGACAGAGAAGGATCAGTAATAGTTTAATTAAGCAATTCAGAGCCAAGACAAAAAATAAATGTTGCTTCTGACAAATGACATACCGGTGGCATCGGATAAATTAGCAAGCAGAGTTATCCCACTCAGGTGGTACTTCTTGCTCGTAGAATTCTGTGAAGGAGATGGAATTGAATAAACAAAATGTATATCCACACACACACACCACACACACACCACACACACGAGGGATGATCTTACCAGAGTGAAGGTGAAGTTGAGCATGGTGATTCGCTCCTGTGTCAAAACCAAGGAAGCACTGCTGGCTTCACATGAGCCTGATGAAGTTGTCAGATTGGGAGTCAGGTTTACCAATTCTTGGATAGTCTAGAAAAGTGGACAAAGACACATTTCGTTTATTTGAAGATTGTTACGCAGAATAGACTGAGGGGCCGAACTCACAAAAGGATTGCGCGGCTTTTGCAGCCACTAAACCTGTGAAATGTGCAGTCATGAACAGGAGTGGACTGAGCATCAATGATATCACTAGTCTTCATAGAGTTTAAGTGCATTGATGAGGGGTGTGACGCCCAGAATTATTTAGTTTGGGATGTAGTGACAGTTGAGGGATAAAAATGAAATGAATAAAGCTCTCCTTCATGTCCTTTTTGAAAATGTGTCAGAAATTAAGTGAATGGAAAAAAAGGTTATTATACAAACAAATGATTTATTCCCTCTCCCTCCTTTCCCAAATCTCCCTTTCCTCCCTCTTAATTACCTTTGGGAGGTTTGAATGGAAGTGGCACTCTTCTCTTGCTCAGGCTGACTCTCACTCCTCATAACCAATGCATCAAGCGCAAGGAATATTTAGCCACGTGGATAATTGCAATCAGATGCAAAATAAAACCAGTGTTTGCGCTGTCAAATCCTTAGCGCAATATCTTTTGTGAATCGGACCTTGAGACGTGTAGATAACGGGGGCAAATGAGACGCAATTCATGACGCAATCAGGGGCCGCAATTCATTCTCTGTTAATTTGCCAATTAATATATAGTATATATAGTATATTTATCAATTAATTACCGAGTTATCCTTGCTTGTGAAGAAGCTATCTTTTACCTTATTCTGCGATAGAGAGAAATAGGAGACGTTGAGCTGCAGTCCCATTTGCGCCAGGAGACATACAGTGCCGTTGCTGTTGTTTACAAAATAGCGCCCACGTTCAGGTGTTCCTGGAGGGGTTGGTGCTGGAGCTGCGGTTGTCGTAGTTCCGGCAGTGGTAGGTGGAGCTGAAGTGGTAGCCTGATCTGCCATACAAACGCTTTCTGTGGGAGAAATGATAAAGAAATGTGTAATCAACCATCAATAAGCAGGTCAAAACAACCTAAAGACCCACCCAGTCGTACCTGTTGGACTCAGGTCATTTCCTGACATGTACGCCTCCAGCCTCATATCAGAGAAAGTGACAGTTGCTCCACCAAGTGCAAAAGTGGAGGGGCTTACGCAGCGGTACGTGGTGTTGATCGTCGCCCAGATCCCGACTGAATCCGACACCACAGTGACCACATCTGGGACATAATCAATCAAACAAGACATTAGTTATAGATCTGTATTTCAGCACCTGTGGAATATGAAGCCATGTGTTGTTTATTGTACATTAACTAGAAAGTTTAAAATGTGTTAGGGTCGGGCGATTGGACGAATCTATTGGCAACCAGTGTTTACCCTTCTCTTTACCCTTTAATAATAAACTATTTGACATTTTCTTTACTTACGTTATATATTAAGATATGATGTGAATGTGATTATCTATACAAGCATCACATGCATTTAATTACACAACAAACTGAACCTGCACTGCACTGGAACAATTTGCTGCTATGTTTGTTCTCACCGGAGCTGTTAGCTTCCGGGAAGTTTGAAGTGTCGCTGAGGTTGTACTGCAGCGTCAGATTAGTGACACTGTACAGACTTCCATTTCTTGAAAAGCTCAGCCCCAGCGCGTGGCCGGGTCCGAACACGGCCACAAGCCACGGTGCGCTGTCGTCTGTGCCACATGAGCTGCTGCCTGTATCGACCGTGCTGGAGTCGGGCAGAGACACCTGCACTGTTCTCTGAGGAAAGACAAGTGAGATACAAATCAATGAAATATTGATGCTTTCAGAGATGGATATATTGCTGTCACTGTACATACTGTGCTGCTGGAGGTGTTGTACGTGATGGAGAACGATGCAGAGAGCTCCGCCTTAATGCAGGTGGAGTTCCCCCCATTCACCTCAAGAGTAACAGCCTGAATGCAACCTGTAGAGGAGAACAGGGAGGAGGAAATAATTAGGGGTAACGGTACACAGAAGTCACGGTACAGCAGTGGTGGGACTGTCAAAGATGGACAAAATCCTATTGCTGGGGGGGAAGCATTTTGCCCACTGGAAACTTTGGTTAACTATTTTCATTATAAAAATAAGTAACATTTCAAACACAGTATTAAAATGTACAAAACACTGGACAAACACTTTCCCATATGGCAATATGTCAATAGGATTTGAAGCTGAAAGCATCTCTTATATGCTATGAAATAAAAGATATAGTGGCTTTTTCCTCGTCCAACATCATACTGATGGTTGGGCACAAATACACAAGCCGTTAATGCCATAGAAATAATATGGGAAAATATACTTATTTTCATGCGTTTTCCTCCAATATTCTGGACAAGTATACAACATAATTCATAATACTAAACACATGCCACAATGATAAACAATAAGTATATATATTCTTTGCTGACAATGATTAATGCACAATGTGACCTGATAAGTTAGAGAACTAGCTTCACACTTCTTTATTGAATAAGTACTCATTATTGTGGTTTGTATTCGACTTGATAAAGGTTAGATAAAGGTTAAGGGACGAGTACAAATGAAGGTCGTGATGATTATTACAACATAACCAGTGTTACATGATGTCATGCTCTACTACTACATACACAATAAGGCAGTTCACAGAGCCACCAGCAGAGGTCTGCAGACAGCTAAACGTGAGTGACCATGAACACACCCTGTCAGAACTTCTTGCAACAGGTGTAACTGAAATGGAGTCATGCTTGTTAGCTCTATAAACCTGGCAACTTTCACACTTGCATGGTATTATTACTTTCATGCCCCGGAAACTGCCAACTCACTGTTAAGCGTGTGCGTGTGCGTGTGCGTGTGCGTGCGTGTGCGTGTGCGTGCGTGCGTGTGTGTGTGTCTGTTGGTGGCTGCTATTCGTGTACATATTGTTTGGAACACGCAATATGGGAGTTTCACCATTTGAGTCTCATTTCCCAGAATGTCTACAAAGAAGTTGAAACAGTTACTGGCTTATGACGGCTTTTTTTTTTTTACTTTCCAACAGCACATTTTCTTTCCTTTTACTGTAATGTACGTTTAGGTCTGTCACAATAACTTCATTTCTTGGGCAATATATTGTTCCAGAAATATTTGCGATAAAAAATTGTATTGCCTTTTTATGCCACAGATAATATAATAGCATAAAATTGCATGTACATGTGAATTGAATGTAATTTTTTTAATATCTTAAATAAACAAAACATATCAAATAAAACCAAAAAAAAAAAAAGGGTCTCTCAGGCTCCATGAACAAAAATAGCACTTAAATAAATGTTAAACATTTGGCACAAGAGTATATAGTCATTCATTCCTTAACAGATACTGAAAATCTAGAACCTAATTGGTTATGACCTTTGTTAACAAAGTAGAAAGTAACAACATACTAGCTATAAATTAGAAATGTTTTAATTCACATTCACAACAGAGCAGTAAAAATTATTGAGGTCATGTACATGTACATGTACATGGAGTTTTCTTTCTTTATCCTGTTTCGTACATTTTTAGTCGTGTGTCGGACTAATAAAAAAAAAAAATAAACAGTGCAATGCAAGCAGGTTTCAAAACTTGCCACTATGAATATTTTACTGCTGAGAAGGATTTGAGGAATTAAAAAGATGCTCCAAATAGCTGATTATCTGCTTACATTGCTGAGAGACAGATTTATTTAGCATTTGGCTTGTGGGCTATGCTTCTGGTTCTAATTTCATAACTCACTTATTACTCAGCTGACTGACTGACTGAGCTCTTCCCTCCCCTCACTTCCCTTTATCTTGAGCTTTCTCCAATGTATTGATTATAATGGGATAAGCACTGTGCTTCAGTCCTGTTTCATTCTCTGTAAATCACACACACACTCTCTCCTCTGCTGCACTGCTGAAACTTGACCCCGATGTCACCCCTCTGTTCCCCCTGTAAACACACAGCAGTCGGTTTACACAACACTGCAATCTGATCTTGAGGTAAAAGCGGCTGCATGTACGAAGTATCGAGCAGCGGATAGACTTAGACAGTCGCCGTGCAGAGGATAACAAAACAGAAAGGTATCCCGACTCTGCTACTTGTGTTGTAAGGAAATGCTGGGGCAGGTGGGCTTGAACTCTAAGGTCACCAGGGTCTGTGGGACAACAAAACTGAACACCAAGTTAACTACAGTAATCCAATGATATATTTTTAGACTATTGAGGTTGAAAATAATACTGCCAATACTGTCAAATAAAACTTGACAACTGCATTGACCAGTTTTCCTGTGTCAGCAGCCAGGTGTCTCTGTGTGTGTGGTCAGGCTGATTAAACTGGTCATAAACTAACACTGTCAGTAGGCCCCTACTGAGCTCTGTGTGCAACACAAAGCCAGCATAGCGGTCACGTGAAGCTCCCAAATGACACAGCAATGAAGCCAATCGGCTGGTCCACAGCATTAGCAAAACCTGGGTTTGACATTAGAATATAATGGAATAAAGTCCAGGGACTTCTCCGGTAACTCGGATCTGTTTTGACACAACTATCTGAGGAAGGATGACCTGAATGACATGAACATTTTAAGGGCAGTGGGTCCATAGTCTACTTTTTGGTCAAATTTGGAGGGATATATCTTAGTTTCCACTGGTTATTGGCCTACATCCACAATATTATTAAGTCTAACCATGAATGAATATAACTAATTTCTACCTCCTATGCTTTTGGCTCACCTGGCTAAAGTACACACATATGACTAGCGACTTAGACAACACTCAGCTGCTACTTAACCTGACGATTATTTTGTCGATTAATAAATGTATGGATTAATCTATAACATGTCAGAGAAACTGTCCAAGCTGACATCTTCAAATCAGTTCACACCGAATATATTAAATGTGTTATAATGAAAGACAAGGAGGGGAGGGGGGGGGGGGGGGGGGGGGGGGGGTCACCTTTTGTGAAGTTGGAACAACAATTTGATGAATCTGGTCCACAGGATTAATCGACTACTTGAACATCAAAACGTTAAGATACATGTTTACAATAACACCGACACCACAACGGTCCAACGGTCAGGTGTAGTGTTGGTCCAACGGTCGCGGCAGGACGGCGATCAGTTAGCTTTGCCGCAAAACACTCACCTATTAGCGCAAACCAGGCGATGATGAGCGCGGCCACAGCCTGATAGCCTTTCATCCTCACAGAGAGTTTTCTTCTTTTGATTGTGCCTGTGTTAGACGAATAAAAGCCCAGGGAGGTAGTATGTTTTCGGCGCTGCAGGCGCAGGTGGGTCTACGCGGCGAACGGCACTTGACTTAACGGACAGTTAGCTAAAACTGAGGCGTCACTGTTGTTGTTGTTGTTCTTCTTCTTCTTTACGTTCCTCTGCTGTCTGAAGATCCAGGAAGGAGTTATTTAGTATTCCTAAAGCACGTCCTGCTGGTATAAACAATCAGTCAGCGCGGTTAAATGTCGGTCACAAACATCACACAGCCCCACAGAAGAATAAGCCATGTCTCGTCATGTGAACTGGTAGCAGTCGGAGCCAGTGGGTCACGTGAGACCGCCCCCTTCTTTCTTTCACGAGCTCTATTCAAGGTAGTACTAATAAACGGTCCTCTGCCCCATTAACAAAAATAACACAAATATACACCACAGAGTAACAGTTAACTCAGTTTTGTACTGTGTAAGAAAATGTTTGCTGATAAATATGGCTTATTTTTACAGAGTTACATAAGTGTACATAATGTCGTGTGGGTGTAAAGTGAACACTTAATAAAAAAAGTAGTGCACTTCCTGGAATAATATCACATTTCTCCTTCGGGGAACTCACAGGAGCTACATTTGCCATGGCTAATAATGAAAAGTAATTTAAATGCAATGATGACGGAAGAGGGACAACACCAAACCAAATTCAGGAATAAATTGACTTTGGTTAGTTTGTTTGACTTCTGACACAAATTCATACTAAATAATTCAATTGCAAATACAACAGCTGCCTAGTTAAAAGGGTGATATAGGAATGGACACTTGAACACAACATGACTTAAATGCATGTCATGTAAAAGATCAGCTTTATCAAATGTACTGTATTATCTGCAGAACTTCTAGCTTGCTATATGGGAAGGTAGCATGTGAGTCCACACACACAAACCCTCAGCTGTGCAGTCTGCAAAGTGCATGTGTCTGGTAGGAGGTCAGCTGACACCTTCATCAATTCACGAGGGAGTGCAAAACCCTAGAAGGAACGCAGAGGCTGCTTTAATGCTGCTGCCCAAGACTTATCAGGGCCCTGCTAAATTCTCCCTGCATAGCTCAACCCCTTTTTAACAAAAGCCACGACTCTTTCTGGTCTTTAAATGAGACAAGAATGTCAGACAACTAGCTCTAGTTGACACATTTGTTTAAAATATATATATTCTTAATGACACAAAAGCTTTACATTCCCTGTTGGGATAGTGAAATTGTTAAGAAATGCCCTTTGAGTTTCATCTTCCAGTAACTTGAGATATTAAAATCCTGAAAGGCTATTTTCACTTTGATAAAAATGAGCCAAAGTGCTGGACGTACTCATTTCAACATAAATCAAAATCAAGTGTATGGCAAGAGAACAGACAACTTCCTTATTGTATCATTTAGGGCAGATTGGTACACAACTGGAAAAGGACATTATACTGTCATGGTGTGTAACAGACTTCTGATGAAGTAATGTCCATGTTTTGATACTTCAACTGAACACCACATTGCTGCATACAAAAAAAAAAAGCCTCGTCACTTACCAGCCCATACTGCCCTTATTTCACTACTATTAAGTTGTTTCATTTTTTACCAAGATTCATTTGATGAAATAAGATTAGACTGAAGAAGTTACACACGATAAACCACATAGCAAGCTCAAGCTCACAGATGCAACAGGGCAGACATGTGTTCAAATAAATTTAAAAGAAAAACATTCCCACTAGCTGGTTATCTACAAATCATTAATTGAATCATTAAATATCCATTTATTCAGGTTCACTTTTTCTCACTCTTACACAGAATACAATCTGATCTACAAAAACGTCAGCACATGACATTGGACATTTGGACATTTTGGTCAAAACATAGAAGATACCCAAAGAAATACCCAAGTGGCTTGCCTGCATGTCATTTAGCTTCTGTGTTACAAGCAATGAACCCTCCCATCTGACCCAAACATGTCTGACGCCACTTCATCCTTCTTAAGTCTCTTCTTATCCTTAACAGCTGTTTCTCTGCAAAATCAAGCAACCAACCAATCAGGTTAACACTCAGCAGTTTATGCAGCCATTCCCAAGGAGAACGCCTTGAACAAAAAAAACAAAAAAAAAATCTTAAAACTCAAGACAAACCAACTATAGTAGAAAATAAGTGATTTTAGAATGGCGTGATGGAGGGGAACAAAATCAAAATCCCGGGGAGGAAAAAACTAAACAAAAACAGAGGAAAGTGCTAGTCATTTTCAGTTGAGTTTTGCATTAGCGGATTTGTAAGTCACATAAACCAACCATCAACAACCTGGGCCACTCCTCCAGCCCCATCCCACTAAAGGTTACGCAGAGTGGGAACAGTACAGCCGAGTGTCTCTCGTCTCTCTGGAGCTCTGTGATCTGGATGCTGCGTCCAGGATCGTGGATGTAGGGAAAGATGGGCACCAGAGAAGAGTCGGGTGGCTGAAGGGCTGTAATGCTGTTTCGGGGTGCCAGCTGTACGCTTGCTCTGAGGAAAGCATGGCAACAGCGGTATCCCTTCAGGCAACATAGTGGTACTGGTTAGGAGTCTCCTTGTCACGTTCCATGTAATCTCTGTCTATGAGCGACTCGATCCGCTTCTTCAGATCGCCCGGCTGTAGAGAGGAAAGGAAGTCAGGCGCTGCTTTGTGTGTGTGCACGAATGTGTGGGATGAAAAATCTAAAAGGTAACACTTTGTATGACGACCATGTCTATAATGCATTATAAACTATATAAACTTTTAATGCGTTACAATCTCTTAAAGCAGTGTATAATTAGTTAGAAGCACTTATAAATATTCATAATGCTCTATGACAATAATCATAACACATTATAAACTCATATAAGGTCAAGCATCATAATACTTCATAATTGCTGGTCACCTTTTTTTGCAAAGACCATAGTATATTATAATTCCCATAGTTCTCTTTCTAATGCATTGTAATGTGATTATAAGTTGGTCTTAGTGGTTGCTTTAAATACAGTAAAACAAAATATAATTAAAGCACCTGATGACAACTTAGAGTAACTAATAATCATGTCATTATGATTCAAATGCTTTATAATGCGTTATGGTTACTGTTAAAAAGCCATATGAATATTTATGAGTGCTTATAACTATAACTATACAGTGCTATAAGCAGACTATAATACATTAGAAGTACAATATAATATAGACATGGGAGTCATAGAAAGTGTTACTAATCTAAATAATGAGAATAGGAAGCTTAAGATACGTCACCTTTACAGGGAACTTCAGCTGGTTGTAGAGCTCTGATACCAGTAGGTTGTGACTGAGGGTCTTCCTCATCTTCATGATGCGCACCACAGCTGCATCGATCTGATACTGACGGTCTTGAAACACACGCTCTGTAGTGCTTACCTGTTCCTCTACCTGTAAGGACAATGCGTTTAAAAATGGATAAGAACCATTCTTATGCTTATTACTGTGTCTTGTCTACATTGTGCAGCTGTAGTTGATAGCAGTATTGGCCAAGAAGAAATTCCTCTTGGGGACAATAAAATATATATTATATTATTAGAAAGAAAGAAAGAAAGAAAGAAAGAAAGAAAGAAAGAAAGAGTATTTTTACCGTTTCCTTCATCTGGATCTGGTTGATCTTGATGCGGAACAGTTTGTGTTTAAAATCATTGTTGAAGTTGAAACGGTCTCCATCTTCCACATCTTTCCCTCGAGGGTTCTTGTTGAGGACGCGTGCTTTTCCGCAGGCCAGGGACTGTAGTGTACGCCTCAGCTCTCCCTCCTCTGTGCAGGACAAGAGAGAGACTGTGATACAAAGGTACTTCTCGCACAACAGAATAGTTGTATTACATGTTTAAAGACGTGTATAACCTATGCCGGTGGCAGTGCGAATCTCCTCCACGCTGAATTCCTCTCCCTCATTAAACATCAGCAGCACCAGCGTCTGGAACAGCGAGACCTGCAGCTCCTTCTTGCCCTGCAGGATAAAGAAGTCAATGTAAGTGCAGATCAGACGTTTTCTCAGGCCATTTTGTTTCTTCTCTATGCTGCGTTAGGATGCACCATGCACTCACCTCTTTAAACTCTGCCTTTAGTACAGAGTGGCCCAGTGTGGGCTGCCACTGCAGTTTCCTCCCACTGTGCTTCCCCAGGTAGAACAGCTTGAACACCTCCTGGAGTTTTACCATCTACCAAAATATTAAGAGATTAAATTAAAAGTTAGGGATCAGTTGATGACCCTGCTAAGTTAAGAGAACATTAGCATGAAGACAAAATAGTAATACACAGTGAACCCAGGCCTCGTTTACATGCACACAAATATTCCAAGACAATATTACAAATTTGATATGGGTCATTTTATTTGCATTTTTTGGACATGTATACAGCGCATGCGGAATATGTGTCTCAACCTGTTTTTTCTTTTGGGGGGTTTGCAAGGCTGAGGTAGAGATGCATGCCCAAAATAAAAACCCTCATTACTAGTCTATTTTTAAACATTATAAAGACTTGGATATCAGCAGGGTTTTGAATACAACCTCTTTAAGAAGGTAAAGGAATGAAAGGAGGAGAAGGAGAATGTGTTCGGTCGAACAAGTTGGCCATCGGGGGAAAATTGGACAGCTACAAGTAAGCGGTATTATAAGCGGATTAGCCATGCAAACAGCTTAGTAGGAATATTGTCCTTTTCGGAATAAGGGCAAAAGAAACTGAACATTTTGTGCAAACGTTACCATGTTCTTGCCCACGTAATATAAATCAGCACATATTGTTTAAACAAATAGCCTGATGCTCATATTCTACTTAAACCACAAACATTTAAAACGGCTTCCATGACTTCATGTGCTGCTCAAGTGTATTTGTCAGCCAAAGCATAGAAATATTTACCTCTGGGGGCAGGTGGACCTCCATGGGTGTGTATGAAGGCCAGTATCCCATCGTGAGGATGTTGACAGTAAGTTCTATGTTGCTTGGTTCGCTCTGGTTCTGCATATGCTGAGTAGAAATACAATTTAAAAAACACATTTAATGACACAGCACAGTGAAATGCATAAACATACTGGAAACGTGGCATCAATATTTTGAAGTTACACACATGTTTTTTGAGTGTGTCTATGTGCCCACTACAGAGACTGAAAGTACCTGTTTGAACTGGATCATGATGTCTTTAGACAGCTCCATGTCCTTGAACATCCCCTCCAGTTTACTGGTAAATGCTGCTCCGCATTCTGGAGGAAGTCAAAACCACAAAATATCACAACTGACTTGTTCTCACGCCCACACGTGCACTCATGACGACGATGGTGATAATAAGACTTAATTGTCAGATCAAGTCTGAATTTCTTCTCGCACCACAGCAGCTCCATTCAACAAAGACAAAAAACAAGAATACATACATTTTACGTATCATTACAATAAAATTCAAGACGTTTCAGCGTCCATTTTGATCTTTGATAGTAAGCTCCATATTTCATTTTAGGGTTGACTGCACAAGAGAGTGCTTCAGTCTGACCAAATTAAATTGTGGAACCATGCATCTCTGATTTGATGGCATCAATTAGTTGTCCCTATTCAGGACATGGTTGGGGTTAGAGACAATGTTGTTGGCCAGTCTTAATATGTCATTATAATAGGCTCAGTCAGAGTTTCTCAAGGGGTTGTTCTACCATCTTTGAGCACATTTTTATTTAAGGGAGCAGTTTTTACTTCAAAAGGAAAGCAGACGATCTCAGATTGAATTTATTTTTTACTTTAGTACTTTATCTGCTATAACACTGGGTAGATGCTTTGTATAAAAGCGCTATGGTGTATTTCCCATATATGCATGAGCCAGATGAGGATTTTGATTAATGCAAGCAATAAAGTGACTTATTCAAGATATAACACTTGGCAGGGTTCAAACACATTTTCCATTTTAAATTCCATACTTTTCCAGACTGCTTGACAAATGTTTCAAATCATTTTTGTACAACTGAGTACAAAAAGCTAAATGTTTATTGGGTTAATATATTGTTTGAAATACAACTGTTAATGTAACATGTATGTTACATTAACTAATGTTGCAGCTGAAAATGCTCCACATACCCAGCAACGGATGTACACAATGCTAAACCATGTAGCTTACACACTGACACTATAAAAAGGCAGCTAACAGAGCCATGCATACAAATCATTATCTGGGTACTGCGGTGATTAGCTGAATTTAGCTTCAGTTCGTCATCTTTATCAAGCTCGCTCTTTATCAAGCTCGCTCTGGCTCAAGCTCGCTCTGGCTCAAGCTCGCTCTGGCTCAAGCTCGCTCTGGCTTAAGCTCTCTCACACGGTGGTAAACGTTTCGTCTGCGCTGGCTGCCTGTTTCAAACGCCAGATTCTAATTCTGAATTTTATATTTTAGAAAACAGCAGAAGGGCAATCACAAATATTTTCCCACAATCCCTTTTCTTTTTTCCGTACTAATCCAGATCTGGAAATGACTAAAAATCTAATTCCATAGTGCGTAGTAACCCTGACTTTGGACTCACCATGTTTGAGCTTGGAGAGCATGGACTTTTCAGCGTCAACAGAAGCACTCTTGCCGACCAGCAGACGCTTGGCCAAGTCCTTCTTGTAAAAAGCTTCAAACACATCTTTTCCTGGAGGGAGAGAGAACGCCGATCAAAAGGTCTCATCAAAGTGTAACACGCTTCATAGTGGTTAGTAATACTATTGGCTGAGAAAGCAAACATTCACCACACACACAGATGTGTAACTGACCGTGTATGAAACGGAAGATTATCATTATCTTATCCAGGATTCTCTCCAGCTCTTCCTCTGTAGCCTCTTTGTTCCCAGCTCTTAACTTAGAATCCACATATTTAGCTGGATGGGAAGCAATAACCAAGAGAGCCGTTATCACATGCTGGAACTAATGAAAACCATATTAAAATGTATGTATCTTGTGTCATTTATTTGCCTGACCCACCAATAAGTTCAGCAGGTTTGTTGGGCCTCTTGTTGATAAAGGTCTCAAAGGCCTCCTTCATGGCGTTAATGAATCCCTCATTCCGCACAAAGCAGCTCTGTGCCACGTTGTCCATCTTGTCCTTGAAGTCCAGCAGTTCTTGCACCATGTCCTTGTCTTTCTCTGGAGTACATACAATCTCTCCACCGAAGGACTACGACCAGAAAACGTTTTATCAAAGTGTAAATGCCTTTCTCAGACATATATAAGGCATGGACACACGTTTGTCTTGATGTTAATAATTTGTGTTGTACGTCTACATATATGTTGGTTGAGCTATGTTTATACCTTAATGTAATCCCTCCAGAACTGCAGCAGTGTTGGAAGTCCACCCTTCACCTTGCTGAAGAGCTGGTAGAGGAGGGACAGCTCGGTCACACGATTCCCATCCAGAAGGATGCTCAGACCTGGCACAAAGATAATACAAAATAATACACTATTATTGCATGTGAATATAAAACAATTAGAATAATTCAACTGCATTTTAACAATTAGAAATGGAAAGTTTCTGGATGTACACAGCTGTACAAGGAGGGTAGATAAATGCTTATAAAGCAGATCAATTAAATGCGGTCGGTTAACATTTAAAGCAGCAAACAAAACCTGTGCATGATTTATCGAGAAGGTGGGGCAACTAACAATGTAATGGAAACCAAATAATGAACACCACAAACTACAGCCTCCATATTACCAGAGTGGAATTAATAAACAAAAATTGTACATAATAAGCTTCACAAATGTATTATATATAGCCACACACAAACACACGTGCTAATGTCGAGGCCTTGAACTCTTTAAAGCAGACGTACCTTTTTGTAGCATTGCTGTCATGTGTTCTCCTAAAAGTTGTTTCTCAACACAGCTAATCAGTGGTTTCCTGTGAATAATGAGGGAGAACAAATACAAAATGTATCCAAAAACTGGAATAGATGCATACATATTCAAAGTGTTCAATTTCCCCCCTGACATTTCTTCACAGCAAATCTTCCAGGTTAAGTATCTTAATTATTTGTTGAAAGCTAATGAAAGCTGGGGTTACAACTAAAGTTCTGGAGTCATGTGTTTAAAAGGTTTAAAACAGATTTTTACACTATTAGACATTAGACATATTGTATATAGCTACTAAGTTTTCAATTATGTGGGGGTGTAAAAAACAAACAAACAGAATAAAGTATTAAGAATTGCTACGAAGACGTTAAGTGAACTTAACGCAGTGCTTTGTACAGGACATGTAAGGAGTCACTTGACACTATAATTCACCATTTGTCTATAAAACAGATCTGTGCAAATACACCAGGGTCTGTATTTATATATTTAAAGAAGCCTCTAATGGTATTGTTCCATAGGTACACCCTGTATTAGTGTTTGGAAAGAAATGATAATGAATGGTTATTTAAGTTTACTTTACTTCTTCTCTTTTATAACGGTTGGTATGCACATGAGGCGTCTTTTCTGATTGAAGGTGTCAATTATGGAATAATGTCTATCTATAAGCGTCTTTGTGTACCTTGAAAAGCGCTATATAAATTAAATGTATTATTATTATTATCTCGCATATGTGACATGATTTTTGCTTAAGTGATATGTTATGATAATTGAACATTTACTGAGTGCTCTGGTCGAGGTAGCTCATGATACGATCATTCTCCTCCTCCAACCGACGAGCCACATGGTGCAGGTACTCGGGCACCTGGACACATACAAACGCACATATTCAGAGCAACAGCAGATGCTAGTATTAAGTGTATGTCAGGTTACTGATGAATAAATCATTGAACCATTAATAGTCTCGCTTACATCTCTCTGCTGCATCAGCCGCTGCCCCTCTGCTGCATACAGCCGATTGGTCTCAATCAAAAATCTCTCCTCAAAGGAGTCTTTGTAAACCTTAACACAAGTTAGAGTCAGGATGTAAAAACAATGACATATACGCAGTCTATGTTCTAATAGTTAGGTTACTAATACAACAGGCGATCAGGTACCTGTAGGTCTGACAGCATGCCCAGCAGGCTCCGGATCAGACTCCGGTCTACTGTCTCTCCATTTCGCTCGAGTTCTATTTGCTCCAAAATGCCGTCTACTGTGCGCTTCTGAACTCCACTGTCACTTACAATGTGGGTACGAAAGAGTTCCAAGCCAGTGTCCCTGCAACATATACATAACATCAGCCTCCTAAGTACTCCTTAACAAACAGAATAATCTGCATAAACTGTAACTTTACCAGATGGAGGGGAGTAGGGAGTTCTGAAGAACATAGGTACGATCCAGGAAGAGAAAGATACTTCGGATCATTATCTATGAAGAGAAAAACAAAAACAGTCTTAATAAAGGAAACTTTCCTACACGTGGGACAGTATTGATACGCATATCTGTCAAACGTCAAACTTACAGTTTGCCTGCAGTGATCCTGCCAGCAGCGATTCATTCGCTTCAGGAAGGAAAGGTTGTCCAAAGACTCTGTGAGCTCATGTTAAAGACAAATCTTCCATTCACTCATGTCAAACCAACATTTTGAATAAGCGTACTTTACATTACCCTGTGGTTTGGCAGCATGAATAAACCTCTTAGGTCTCCCTTCTGGGCTCAAAAAGATTGTGTTCAAGCTGGGTAAAACGAATGGTTTTAAGTCTTATCTGTAGTAAGCATGTTGAGGGTCTTATTTTAAGTCCAGTTTGCCTGAAAACAAAGTCAAAAACCAGCTTTAATGCAACTGACATTAAATAAATTATAGGTCCTATAATTGGATTGAGTTAATCAGTGACTTGTTGTTTTATTGTAATATATGTCAGACATCTTTAAAACCAACTGCCAGTGACAGCCACTGCTTGTTAAAGCCCTATTGTTTAGGATTTGGAAATATAAAGCTGTCAAATTTGCGGTGTATTGACCTCTTGTGAGCAAAGACTGCAACAACGCCTGAGGTCTACCAGGAGAGCACAGACTTCCTCAATTGAGTTGAAAGCTGCCAATAAAATACAACATATAATACAACTCCAAACAAAGCCGCAGGTTTATGATAGAATGAGCACTGCATTTGGATTTGATCGCAGCAGTGTGTTACGGTTGGCTGACTGTCTTCTCCTATTATGAATAATCGGCTGCTTGATCTAAAAAAGGACCTCTAAATGAACATACCTGCAGCATAGTATTTAACAGCAAGCTGAGAGCGGGATAAATACAGATTGTTGACTGTTGATTGATGACAGAACATGTAAATATACATCCGATTTGTCCCAACATCAGTAAATGTTTCCACAGGTTCAGCACATAGCTAGCCTGATGTGGTTGTGCACACAAAAAAAGGATATTCTCTAAACTGTTGGATCTGGGCCTGCACGTGATCTTCACAGACTTGCCGTAGCTGCTTGTACAGCGTGGGGGAGACTTTATACGAACAGAGGTTTTCTACCGCCTTCAAGAAAAAGAGACAAGGAAAAGAGACAAACAGTAAAGTGAAAACTTGTAAACATGGTTTCTTGATTCAAAGCTATTTTTGGTTATTTATTACAAATTATTAACAGTGTACGTTTTAATGACCTTTGCTACAAGTTTATTTTAACACTGAAATGCACCATTTACAACTTCAATTCTGTACAGTACAATCTGCTGAAAGATTATGTGTCAAAAATGATATGTGAGAGTTCTGTTGAACTATTTCTGACACATTTCTAAAAACCAAGTGTAAAAAGACAGACAGACATCACACCTGATAGAGCTCTTCCAGATTGTACTTGATAGAGGTGCTGTTTTGGATGGCACCCACTGCATCTCGTAGCTTCAGCCAAGTATCCTCAGTGTAGTTTTCGGCTAATTTTGGCCTGTCTGTTACAAAAAAACAGCAACAATGTTCATTTATACACATTGGGAACTGCCAAACAAGCTAACAGGAACTCATTAATGCGAATGAAACAAGATCAGCAAACCTGGTTTTTAATTAGTTTTTATGGTCTGAGAAGTGCCTCCTACACCACACACTTTGAAGGTCAGAATGTAAATACACATTTTTCATGGCATAAGGTGCAGCTTTATTTTGAGACTTTTGCTGAGTTATTCCATCTCTGGTATACATATTAGTCTTTATTAGGACCTGAAGCAGGCTCCTATACACAATTCTTTGCTGGGACTGAAGTTGTGAGAGGCTTTTAAAAACATCACACCCCATAAAAATCCATGCATCAAGCAAAAACAACTAACTCACTGGGAGATGTAAGCATGTGTGATTACAAAAACAAAGCCTGACATGTACTAATCAGAACATTTTAGGTTAAAAAAAAAGAAGAAAAAACATGTACACGACCCACAGACAAGTTTTTTTTTACAGTATGATCTAAAAGTTACATTATCTGTTGTATTAAGATACATCGATGTAAGTGATGCTGTTAGATAAAGAGATGAAAACGATCAGTGACGGTACCTTTGAAATTTTTGATCACTAATTTTTTTGAAGCGCCACTCTTGCTGGAGGCCACGGCGGAGGTCCTGGCCATCCCGTTGGTGTTGTGCTCCGTTAAAGCGGAGAAGCTGGCTCTCTTGTCCTGTCGGGTGTCCTCTGCCATTATCAGATTAGCCCTTTGGCTTAACGCTGTATGCTTCAAGTGTTTTCTGGTTAGTTACTGTTAGATTGTCCAGTCGCCTGTTTATTATTTACTGTCAGAAACACAGACTCTTTGTTGAACCAGTTGTCTTTGGTGAACAGCGCAGACAGCCGCAGTGTATTTAAAACACATTTACAAACAACACACTGACTAACGTTGGGTTAATAAATCAGAAAAACATAACTACCGTCAGCTAAGTAAACAGATATCTAATGTTAGCTAACAGTGTGTTATCTGAAACTGTAGCACACTTTAGCTACCAGCTCCCGTCTTCTCCTCAACACTTAAGCTTTTTTTAGGAAAACGTTAGTCCATGCCAGTCTTGACTACTTACAGAGTTCAATTATTGTATTTTTGCGACAGTAAAGAAACAAGTAAAAGCGTCATAGTTAGCGTTGATATAACAGACCCATGTTATTGGTGGCTTTCTTTACCTACATAACGTTAGCTAGCTAGCACAACAAAATGGCTTTTCTCAGACAGTTCAGTTGGAGAGGTGCATCCTGGGTGAAAAGCGGCCGAGTTGCGTTCAGAGACAGTTTGACCTTTCATTGTTAGTTACAGTTATTTAGTTTTAGGTTTGTTTTGGAGTTCTCAAAACATTAAATACAATTACAACATTAATTTATACTGCGCAGTTAGTGGACAAGAACAT
This sequence comes from Cottoperca gobio, assembly GCF_900634415.1. Classification (NCBI taxonomy): domain Eukaryota; kingdom Metazoa; phylum Chordata; class Actinopteri; order Perciformes; family Bovichtidae; genus Cottoperca; species Cottoperca gobio. The sequence continues at coordinate 16,133,158 of NC_041357.1, forward strand.
CTTGCAGGTGAAGTTATACAAGTATTTGTACAAGTACTATTTGTTTTATTTATTATTATTACTATTATTAGAATCATGCATTAAGATCAAAATGTACCAAAAGTAAAAATACTGCAAAGTTACTGCAACTAACAATTATTTGTATTGATTATTCTTAGGATTACTGTTTTCGATTAATTAGTTTAGCCTATGAAAGGCAATTTTGGAAAGCCCTTTTAGTGTCTGACCAACCTAAAGATATTCGATTAAATACCACATGAGAGAAAGAAAAGCAGCAAAACCAAACAAATGACAAACTTGAACCATCAAATATTTGGCATTTTTGTTTGAAGAATTATTCAAACAATTAACTGATTATTAAAATAGTCGATCGATTCATCAATTCATCAATTCATCAATTAATCGACTACTTGTTTCATTCCTAATATAGGCCTATATTATATTACTGGATTATAATTAGTGATGCACTAATGTGTAAATGACTTTAATGTTGCAGCTGGTAAAGATGGAGCTGATTCAAACCATGTCTCTTAAACACTGTTACCAAGACAGTCAAATGTTTAAGGAACCAGAAGATATTAGGGGGCTCCACTGATATTTTGTGTCTGTAAAATGTTCAATTTACAACTCATTAGACCGACAAACCTTGTTCAAACAAATATTGCACTTTTTACTCCACTACATGTATCTTTAGTTACTTAATAATATAGTAATAAACACGTAATCGATCATATATTATTATAGGTAAGATACAATTGTATTGATCTCTTGGTGCAATTTACAAGCTATCACTGAAAAGTGATGAACACATTAAAGCATTAATAATTATAATTCAATAATATAACAAATACTATTCTGAAATGACCTGTTGTGCAGAATGACTACGTTTACATGTTGTATATTTTATTTCTAATACTTTTTTACTTTTACCATTTTGAATGCAGGAATGCATCTGAACACTTCGTCCACCTCTGACTATGTTTTATTTATATTTTCGTATTTAAGAAGTCAGTTTGAAATGTGTTGAGAAATCTATCAACTTTTCTCCTTGTTTGATGGTCTTGAACGCACCCCTGTACCACCTGCAGCCAGCAGGAGTTTCAGTGCAAATGGGCGGCGTTTTATACTGGACAAGGAATACCTAAACGCTCCCGATTCAAGCTGTAATTTCCACCTGTCGGCGCGGTGCCGACCCAACCACCATGGCTATATTGTTCAACTTTCCATATATGTCGTGGCGGCTCTTTTTGGAGTAGTTCGCCTGTTTGTGGTGATCCGGCCTGCCGTCCTGAACGCTGTCTGAAGCGGTAGGTATGCTAACAGATCCTGGAGAAACTAGGGAGGGAGCATCATCTCAAGGGAAGGGCAGGCCGGTTGGAAACTAATGTTAGGTGCTTATTCTTTGGACATGCAGCCAGCGAGACACATAATTAAAAACCCTTCTTTAGCCACATTGAACATCGAGCTCAGCGTTAAATAGCTAGCTAGCATTGGCATCACTGGTCTTTTAAAGCTAATGTTAGCCTAGATAGCTCGCCCTTAAACTACCTAATATAATCAATTAAAATTTGACCACGACTTGCTGACACACTTAATCTACTTTACCATACAAACACAATACTCTACCACTAGACCGCCAGTGTTAACCGGTTAACTTTGTTTTGGTACTGCCGTTAGCTTCTATGGATGTGTCAAGCTAGCTAGCGTGATTAGCTGTCACTACTTTAGCAACGTTACGTTACATGAGAGAGTGTGTTAGCTAATGTTTTCAAGAACTGCTGAAAATAATAAATCCATCCTAATGAGACTCAATATAATTACTGTCTAGGAAAGATGACTCATTTAGCTTCAAGACATAACATAGGAGATTTGTGTAAGGATGCGAATTAACTATACAATTGTAGTGAAGGAGCTAAATTACCATAACAGGACAGACATTGAAGATATCTTCACCATTCAGTGTCTAAGGAAAGAAATATTTATTTTTATTAGTCATTTATACATAACTAATTATATGTATGTGTCCACAACGTTTTAAACGCATAACACTTTCACGTGTTGACGGTAAATCCTCAACAAACCCTTAGCTAAATCATAGTCCTAATATGTAAACATGTATTGTAATCTGTAATCATCATCATCATCATCCCACAGCCAAAGGCTCAATGCCAGATCTTCTGGCGCCCAAGCGAGGTTATATAAGGCTGCTAACAACTCTTTGCATTTGAATTATTAGGCAATTAATTGTTTGATCTATAAAATACCAGTACATTGTAAGAAATGTTTCCCAGAGCCCAAGATGATGTTTTAATGATGAGCAAAAGTAATTTCGATTTTTTTTTTTGTCTGCAGTTTTGTTGATGCCTGTCTGCTTTGTATCATCTAGTGTAGATGCCTTGACTGAGATGAGTGTGAAGGCTTTTGAGCTAGTCCCCGCTGTGGAGCGAGATCTCCTCATGGGCGACAAGGCTCGCATCAACATCGAGTGCATTGAATGCTGTGGAAAGCACTTGTACATGGGCACCAATGACTGCTTCATTCACCACTTCCTGCTGGACGAGGTCACTTCCTCCAAAGGGAAACTGAGCTACTCTGCTCAGAAGCTGCTGCACAAATATCTTGGCCTCAAGAAACCAGTTGCTGAGTTGCGTGCTGCCTCCGCTTTGGAGCGTCTAATTGTGCTTTGCGATGGAATAGTGTTCCTGGTCGACATGGTGACACTGGAGACCGTGCCGTCGGCAGCAGGAGGTGGAGCCAAGATCAGAGGTGTGGCAGCGTTCTGCGTTAATGAGAACCCGGTTAACGGTGATCCGTTCTGTGTGGAAATGGGTGTCCTCTCCTCCAAGCGGCGGACGGTGCAGATTTACATGGTGTATGAGGACAGAGTGCAGCTGGTCAAAGAGGTGACCACTCCCGAACAACCCTGTGCCATCAGTGTTGACGGTTACTTCTTGTGCCTGGCCCTCGCTACACAGTACATGATTCTGAACTACAACACAGGAGCCTCCCAAGACCTCTTCCCTTACAACAGTGAAGAGAGGAGACCCATTGTGAAGAGGATCGGCAGGGAGGAGTTCCTCTTAGCAGCACCAGGTGGTCTGGGTAAGTCAGGACAAAAACAGATCTTTAAAAGCATTCAATTCAATTCCCTCAGAAGAAGAGGCCTTTAGAAGTTATTACAAAGTCATAAACGTAATGTAAAAAGGTTGTGAATATTTCTTCTTGGTATGTTGCTGTGAGCTGCCGCTAGATGTTATGATAGAGATCTAAAAACAAGTGAGACTGAGTCAGAGAGTGACTGAAACTTTGTGTTTTACAGCAGGGAAGTACTGTCAAATGTGATACTAATGTCCATTAATTAATTTAATTAATAAATAATTGTATGCCTTAATGTCCCTACTGGTTTTCCACAATTCTTCTACCTGTATGACCGTGATAATATTCTTTATTAATGGAGCATTTTCGAAATCCGTGTCATATATCATCAGGTTTTAAAAACGGAAAACAATTTGGTGTGATCTTTATTTTTAATTTTGTGAACATTGCAGAAATTAAAGAATTGGTGATTTTTAATTTTTAATTAGTTTGTACCCATTAACAGTTTCATGTTGCACTCAATGATTGCAACTAACACATTTATGACACTTTCACGTATTGATTATTTTGTTTTAATTTATGCACAGTATCTTTCATGCAGTCAATTATTCTTAAGACTCTAAAACCTCCATTATTTTCAGACAGTATGCATCTGCTTTTCTTTAAATTGAGTATTTGTTGACTTACTAGAGTGTTTGCATGACATATCCGTGTTTGTCTTTTTTAATTGTTTCTCTGAATCCTCCCCCAGGAATGTTTGCCAATGCAGAAGGAGTATCTCAGCGAGCTCCGGTCAACTGGTCAGAGAGCGTGATTGGTGCTGCTGTGTCTTTTCCGTACGTGGTGGCTTTGGATGAAAGCTTTATCACCGTCCACAGCATGTTAGACCAACAGCTAAAACAAACCCTTTCATTCAGGGATGGACACATTCTGCAAGACTTTGAAGGTATCTTCACATATTGGACAACTTATTTCGTCTAATCAAAACCATATTTACCAAAATAAATCAGAAGGAGGGATTTTATCTAATAGATGTTCATGCAATGTGCAGGTTTTAATGGTCACAAAGGTTAACTACAAGCTCAACCATGTTACTATTTATGATATTTTTCAGAATCTTTCAGGGTGTAAAAGGTGTCAGCCACAGGAATAAAATCTATTTGAGTCTGTTTGTTATATATTAACAAGCCACTTGTTGTGATATCACAATGCTTGTTAGTGGCTGTTTGAGAGTGTTAAAGTTCTGACCTGTGAGTGTTGTGTGTTTTTTAGGAAAGGTCATTCTGGCTTCCACTAAGGCGGTGTATGTCCTGGTACCCCTGCCCCTCGAGAGACAGATCCAAGACTTACTGGCCGGTCACAGAGTGGAGGAGGCGCTCATCCTCACAGAGGGAGCGCAGCAAAATATTCCAAAAGACAAGTTCCAGGTAAGAAACTGTGTGTTGTTTTTGACTTTATGGCTGAACTATGTCGAAAAGATGACGTCATGTGTGATTCAGGGGCCATACAATGATACTGGCATCACTTTTAACTAATGATAATATGATAACGCTGCCTGAGCTGCGATCTTTAATGTAAACTATGACATTATTGACAGTATTTCTCTAAACTAAAAAAAACACTTGTTTCATGTATTGTCACTTCCTACTTGTACAGATTTTGCACAAAAGAATCCTCCAGCAGGCGGGTTTCATACAGTTTGGCCAACTTCAGTTTTTGGAAGCAAAAGAACACTTCAGGTAAGAGTCCGACTGAGTGTTAGTTGTTTGTTAAACTACCTGTTTTGTCGTGGGATTAAACTGTCTGAATTTAGCAAGTACCATTCAGGTCCCATGTTTTCCTAGAAAGGTTTTATGTATACTTTTGTATTTTAACTGATATTACTCACCCTCACATACAAGGCCATGTTGAGCAGTGCTTGTTCAAGAATTTAAATGAATTCACTTAAAATAAATTGTTAACCCTTGAACAGCAATCACTCAAGTCGTATTCATGTTTTCCAATTCCTATTCTTCTGTCTTCATAGCCTGTTAATTCATTTTGACTTGAGCTTTTCTTCCATGGCGAAAACCTTTTTGTAGAACACTGCAAGAAACTTTCTTAACACCCGTCTTTCACAGAACAACCAATTTTGGTTACTTGACCAAAGTTGTTACCCCATAAGTAGCCATAACTGTTTCTCCACCAACTACTACTACTACTCATGCACCTTAGTGGGAACCTTTAGTTCCCAATCTTTGTAATTAGTTTATAACTTTATAAATGCCTCTGCGCAGCAAGTTACGCTTCAAGTCGTGTGTATTTTCTTGTTTGAAAGTTTGGCAAAGGAACTTTGAATTAATTTTTATTTAGTCTCTTAACGTTTACTTTTCTGCCATACCAATGCACATTATAACAAATGTTGAAGATTGTGCAACCTATGAGATGTTGTGTGCCTTCTATAACTGCTTTTAGTTACTCTAGTCCCTGGCTTGTAGTTCTTGATTGCTTCACTCATTATCACCCCCCCTCTACCTTTTTTATATTTGCAGGAAGGGTCAGCTGGATGTGCGGGAGCTGATATCCCTCTACCCACTGTTGCTGCCCGCGTCCTCTTCGTTCACACGCTGCCACCCTCCTCTCCATGAGTTTGCAGATCTCAACCACTTGGCACAGGGCGACCAGGAAAAAGTGCTGCGATGCAAGAAATTCCTTATCAGTTATTTGGGCGAGGTAAATTAAGTGGGGAAATGTATACATATATGCATACTTTTGGAGTGAGTTCACTTGTCAGAAGTATTTGTAATGTTACAAATGTACATAATGTGTTTCTTATCGCCACACACAGGTACGGAGCACAGAGGTGGCCAATGGCTGTAGAGAGGACGTGGACACTGCGCTGTTAAAGCTGTATGCTGAACAGGATCATGACAGCCTTCTAGACCTGCTAGCTTCAGACAACGCCTGCCTACTAGCAGACAGCATCCCATGGCTGGAGAAATATCACAAGTGTGTATTCTAGATTTTTTGGGTTGCTAGAGATAAGTTGGAAGATAAGTTTATTCTTCTTATTATTACAGAAAGAAAATCTCTGTATTTTAACAGACATTTTATAATTCAAAGATGCTCTCACACAAATATAATTAATCTGAAACCGTATTCACACATTTTTAAATTGTGACTGTAAATCCACTGCTTGATAAAGAGTGATCAGGGTGAAATGGTACTCTCCATTTGATTGTGTCATAAAACTGTAATTAGCAGGACAATTGGGGACCATTTTATTAATTAATTAATTGGGGAGCCAATTTAATTAATTTGTATAAAAACATATTCTCCAGTGAGTGGCTTTGCTTCATTTTCTGTCTTTTTCTTTTTCTCCCTCGTAGATATTTTGCACTTGGGCTGCTCTATCATTATAATGGTCAGGATTCGGCAGCACTTCAGGTATGTACACCTAAAACGAGTCTCAGTCTCATCAGCAGCAGCATGTTTCACGTATTTAACGTATTCCTTCTTTATTTGTTCGGACAGTTGTGGATTCGCGTGGTAGATGGGGATTTGCAGGACTCCACAAGATCTGGCCTTTATGAGTACATTGTGGACTTTCTCTGCTCCTGCTCCAACCTGGACCTTGTATGGAAGTATGCAGACTGGGCCTTGCAGAAGGATCCCACCGTAGGTTACCAGGACTTTTAAATGACCTCAAAAACTTGACTTTTTATCTCGTGTACATTTCAAATAAAAATGTAATCGGTGGCCCTCGAGTAACAGAAGAGGAAAAAAACGTGCAAATTAAAAAAATTATATAATTTAAGATGCACATAAGTGTAATTATACAAATCTAAAAATAAGTAACAATTCTCTGCAGTCCACATTGAACATTGGACAATTGAATGCAAAACAAAAGTACAGGATGGCAGGAGAGGTGGGATCTTCTTCTCAGTGCTCTCAAACCATTTCTTCTGTTCCTTTTTCAATAAAAATAAGTTCTTATTGAGCTTCTTCATATTTACCACCATACAACTCCATTCATGTGTGGCTTGAATAGATCAGAAGCAGAAAGACTTAATGTGCTTTTTTTGCAGTACGTCTGTTCTTGTAACACTGACTATCTTATTGTGCATGCTTTTGCCTTCATGCCAGATTATCATTTTATGCCATTATTTTCTCATTTGGGTAAATAAATGAAGTGGTAGAGCTATAGTCGTAACCCTTTCTTTCCCTTTTTGATCATAGATAGGTGTCCACATCTTTACTAAGAGGCCTGCCAGTAAAGATCTACCAGACCTGAACCCTGATGATGCCATCACTTACCTGGGGAAGCACAGCCAGCCGCTGCTTCTCTACCTGGAACACCTGGTGCTGGAGAGAAGGATGAAGGTACAATAAAACAGATACAAATATCAGCTGGGGGTTTGTGCTGAGAGAGAGCCTGGTTCAGCTCTCGGTGGCATCGAGTGGTTGGCTTTGTCCTTGAGCAATACACACAAAATATGTACGAGACCCAGAGTTGCTGTGTTGTAGCTGAACCAAACTAACCTTGGTTATAAGTAGAGGAATTTCCCAGCCGTGTCGGTTCTCCAAAGTAATAACTTGCGTTATTACCATAGATCTATTTAGATATGAACTGCAACACTCTCACTATTGACCACGCTTTAAATCTGTAGCGAGTCACATGACACGGTGGTTTTCACTGTCCCTTGACTTCCTCCTACAACCCTGATGTGAAGTTTGTTTGCCTTTTTTAAAGCCTATGTACATTCAATTTCGATCTGGCTCCTCACAGTAGTCCTGCAACATTTAAGTACTGGAAGTATGAATGTTTATGAGTTTTTAAAACTTAATTTAAGATAATTTCTCTTGGAGTGCTCTGCTCACTCTGAGAAGTCGTCCAGTACAACAGTTGGTTACATCATGCTCCTCTGTACTACATGAGGAATAACAGCCTTTCTTATGGGCATATCGGTACTTGTTATGAAGGTGGATCCTGTTGGTATACAACGCTGTCTTTCTTTTAATGCCTCCATAAATAACGTTATGCCCTCGGGACAACCACGGCCAGAGGCGTTGTGTTTTTGTGTTGTCCGTCCGTCCGTCCCGTTCTCGTCAATACGATATCTGAGGAAAGCATTCAGGGAATTTCTTCAAATTTGGTACAAACGTCCACTTGGGCTCCAAGATGAACTGATTAGAAATTGGTTGTCAAAGGTCCAGGTCAATGTGACCTCAAAACTCAAGATGATGCTAATTCTGATTATTATAATTATTTCACACAAATATCTAATGGGTTAAAAGTGTTGACATTTTCGACAGACATAGATGTAAACTGCAACTAGACTGGTTGGTGTAGTTTGAGCCCATCTTTAATTAACCTTCAGATCAAGCTAAATAGAAAAAGGCTGCTTAATCAAGTTAGTATTGCAATTTACAATAAATGTGAACATAGTCTCTTTAAGATAACTGTTTCTGCTCTATCTCTTTACATCCAAGCACCTCCCCATTGAATTCCGATAGTTTTCTTCCATGTTTGTGATGCAGAAAGAGAAGTTCCACACGCACCTGGCCGTGTTGTACCTGGAGAGGGTCTTGTCACTGCTGTCGAAGTCGCCAACGGATGAAGAGCGGCTCACCAGAGCTAGAGAAAGGCTCCAAGCTCTGCTCAGGGAGTCCAACCTTTACCGTGCACAGTTTCTTTTAGGTGAGCCACAAGTCTCAAGATGCCACGACATTTATATATTTTATTTTTAAGATGGATCTATTTTTGTGTAAACTTTGATGTAATGATGTTCAGCTTGTTATAGTACAACTGATAACCATGTCATCTTAGACTAAACGCATATCGTATGACAGATTGTAGCATTATAAATGCAATGCAGACTCCTTGATAGCAAGGTGTGATTGTCCAAAGTCACAAAGAGAGATCATTGTGCAGGTTTCAACGCTTAATATTTCATGTTCTCCTGCTCTGTTTAGGTAAGATGGAGAACTGTGAACAACTGCTGCTAGAGCGTGCAACACTACATGGAAAATTGGAGGAGCATGATAAAGCTCTGCACATATTGGTACACAAGCTGAGAGACTACCAGTCTGCTGAGGCCTTCTGTATATGGGCCTCTTCTTGTCGGGATTCTTCTTACCGACAGCATCTATTTCACCTCCTCTTGGGGGTGTATCTAGACCGAAGCCTTCCTGAAAAATCCCAGGAAGCAGCAGGGGGTGGAGACCTGGAGATGGCGGCAGTGGATCTCCTAAATCGGCATGGCGAGGTGTTCGATGCAGTCCGTGTCCTGCGCATGCTTCCTGAGGGCTGGTCACTGCAACTGCTCCGGCCCTTTCTGGGTCGAGCCATCAGGGCCAATATGCATGCCTGCCGCACCTCCCAGATCGCTGTTGGGCTAGCCCACTCTGAAAACCTTCAACTGCTGCATGACAGGGTGAGAAAAACATGACAAAAAGCATGCAAGTAAATTCCTACTAACTGCTAAACTTGTTTTGCTGTAATGTTTTACAGGCTTGGGTACAACACCATCATTTATTAGATGTTTTTTGTTTTGTTACCAATTTTGTTATTTAAAGCGGTGGTTCCCAAACTTTCTGTGGCCAGGGCACTGCTGTATTCATATCTGTGCAAAATCCCCTCTATAACATATAGTATCACTGTTCTCACTCTGTGAATTTGTTTTTAGCCTAGTCCTTGTAAACTAGCTATTCTCCTTCACACTAGCAGAGAGCCTGTGTCACACTCTAATATTTCCCACCATGCGCAAATGGCTAAAATTATTGTTTTATTTATATTTAGGACAAAGCACAAAGACCTATTGTTTCTATATTGTGAAATAAGTGTGTAGGACAAAGTACCGATAAAGTACAGTGTTTCCCTGTGCTGCACCCCCCCCCCCCCCCCCCCCTGAAATTCAAGATTTTTTTGTGTACGCACACACACGCGCGCGTACGCACGCACACACACACACACACACACGCGTACGCACACACACACGCGCGTACGCACACGCACACACGCGTGCACACACACACACACACACGTGCACACACACGCGTGCACACGCGTACACACACGCACACGCGTACACACACGCGTACACACACGCGTACACACACACGCGCACGCACGCACACACTTTGGGAACCACTGATTTAAAGGATAAGATTATTTGTTTCACAACAGCACTGATAATATTAATAATTAATGGATGGATTCATCATGAGTAAACCAATTTAATAATGAATTAACAACTGCAGTAGAGCTGCCGTTTAATCAATCGACAGGAAATTGATTTGCATTTATTTGTATTATCTATTTGATTGTTTTAGGCATTTTTCTTTTAAACAAATTGAATTGATGAAATTAATTTCTTTGTCATGAATTACTTTGAATTTCTTTTATAAGTAGCTAATATAACTGGTTTCTCAAAAACATAAATTAGGGAGTGAGTGATGTATACTGTACAGGAAAGGTAACCTGTCAACAGATTAGTATTGACACATGCTGAGGAGCATTTATTGTCTATAAAATAATAATGTATAATACAAAATAATAATATAAAATATTTCACGCTCTCATTTAATTGTAACACCTGTAGTGTTATTGTTGTGCTCATTACTGCTTTAAGTCATTCTAACTCTACTTTCATGTATTTTCTCCTCAGTTGAAAGACCGGAAGAAACCAATCGTTGTGTCTGAAAAAAAAGGGTGCCACCTGTGCCACAACACCTTCAGTGAGCCGGACGTGGTGTGTCTGCCAGGTGGAGTGCCTGTCCACACTCACTGTGTCGCCCAGAGAGTGAGAGACTCTCCCACAAAGAGACGGTTAACTAATAGCAGTAACCATACGTGATACTTGACCCTGTAAACTACCCTGTGAGCTGTGAGGCACCAAACTAAAGGACCGTGGGGATAACAAAGAGCACAGAACACCCATTGCCATAGTAAAGTCTGCTGTGGAGTTAATGAGAAATGCAAAGAAAGCTGTGTGTATGTGAGTATGTGTATGTGAGAGTGCAAGGGAGAAACGGAGGATTTCTTCTATTTATTCCTGTGCCGCAATTATACCACACTGTCAGACTGCAAGTTTTTAATAGAAGTAAGAAACAACAGCAAAGTCAGCCGGCCCATTTATCCACTTAAACAGATAATGAATTAAAGAAAGGCCCCTGTGCTTATCTGTGTGGTTCAGGACTGTACAGGTCATCGAATTTGAGAAACTGCTTGAACTACAGAAAACAAAATATTTAAAATCTGTTGCAAATATTTCTGAAGCATGCGTAGTATTACCACTCTTACAATTCTGGTCTAATCCCCTCATATAGGTATTGTATTAATATTGTCCTGACTTGCACATTGCCGTGTTAGCTTTTTTTTTTTTTAATGTCAAATACTACATGGAATCATCAGTACGGATGGAAATGGAGTCTTTTATGTCAGTCTTTTACTCTGAGATCTGATCTCGCTGCTGCTAAGGATCCAGACTTATTAGTGAACAGAGTTAGGAAACAGTGTGTCTGTGGCGCAACAACAGTGTAAAACACTACATGAAATTATGACTCAAACTACTTCAAGGACCCTCAGACTGACCCTCTAAACACAAATCAAATAATCTTTACTGATAATATGTCAGCAGATGTGGAGACTATCATCAAACCATGTGAAATCAAGCTCCATACATTTTGGCTGGTTTTGAGTAACACATTAAATCCATCGAGAGGGATCTTCAACGCTCGCCTGCTCTCATAGATCCATTTTGCTTGTTGGACTAGAGAACGTAGTGGTAAAGTTATAGTTAATTTTAAATTCTATCGACGCAAAACAAATGTCAATCAGTGGAAAACCTAAATAATATTTAGAATTTAAGTTTGCCAATTTGAATGATGTGTGATAATTGTAAGTAATCTTGGTCATTACTACTTATGGGTTATTCAGGTATTTTTTCACAGTTTATATATTGTGATGTAATAGATTTCCATTTTTATATAAGCTGTAAAAATGTATTTGACCACAAGAGGGCAGTAGAGTGTAATTTATTTGAAACAAATCAAATGTACTTTAATGGAAATTATTTCATGGTAATCTTTATCATTATTCTAATAAATGCCTTGGATTTCTTTCATGGTTAAAAAGAACGACAGCAAATATATTGTTTGGAACGAATACTCCAAACCTGTCACATCTTTTTCTTTCAGATTTTTAAACACATACTCTGGTTTTGTTTAAAGGACATGCTTTGAAAGTCAACTGTGCTATTATGAAAGATGAAAAGTGTACAGAATTGGCATGGCACAGATTGAGCAGGCAATGAGGATGAATTTCTACCCCATTCCTTACCAAAGTAACCAATGACTCGAAAAATGTCTGTCTCATAATGCATGATATTGCACTGCACATAACTCCTCAGCTTTTATTAATTTATGGGAATTAAGAGAAAAAAACATTTACAGCTCTGATGGTCTAAGAACAACATGTGGCTTGATGCATATCTCTTATAACTGCTTTAATCTTTTCACCATGACACACCTCCCAAAAACAGAAAGAAGTGGAAGTATTATATCGTAGGAAGTCCTAAAATTGTTAACAGGTTTGTCATCACAGGAGACCACATTGTCCTTCGGTGTTTTAACAATAGAGCACAGCTTGGACCTCATAAGTGTTTCTCCCAGACAGACTTAATTTATGGCAGATGCATAATCTGTGTTGCTAAATTGTGTGAACAGTCAGAAATCAGGGACGTATTCTTAAATTTCTGCTGGAGGTGAAGCTTTGCTAAAAAGATGTTTATGTCAAACTATCTCGCTTTGAAAAAGTGTGTTAGACGAGCTGGCAGAGGACGCATGAATTTCATTAAAGAGCATTTAGAGAAAAGCCAGACAAAAACTAAACATGTTATGTAAAGCTGCTGTACACAGAATACACTCATTATAAAGTTAAATCATTGTGTACCTCCATGTTTTCTTTTTCATAATTAACACTTGTCTCTTGTCCTAGATATGTGTCTCGCACTGAAGATGCCCACCCAGATTTACAGTTATAAATAAAAAGCAATATTGATGATGGTAACTTCTCTAAGATTAGAAGACGTGACGATGAATCTTTACCCCTTACACACTACAAACTGTGTACAAGATATTCATTAAAATTTTGTCTGAAAAAGAAAATTGGTCAGTATTCCCAAAAACAAGCCTCCATCCACTATAATTTTCTTTTAAAAACAAGCAAAAAGAACATAAGTGTGTCTCCTCAGTTTATTTTGAACTTTACAATTGTCCAACGTTCCTAAACACATCACTGTTGTGGGGTTTGCTTGTTTTTCTGGTGCCTGTGCTGTTGTTGCTAGCCTTCTGTAATTGCATTACATTTCTGTGAGGGAACTTTGTGCAAACATGGGACTATTTTTCGAACATGGAGATCTGAATAGTGTTGATTCTGTTGGCTTGAGTCACTTTCTATGACAGAAATTCACAGCTTATGCACAGCATCTTTCTATCTGAACAGTTTAAGTGTATCTTGCTTAAAGGCCTCTTAACCATGACATCAAATAATTAAAAAATACAGTACAGTTGTGTGAAAAGAAAGTACAACTATTGTATTTTATAAATATATGTATACTGGTATGTATATACTGCATTTGTACTTGTTTGTTGCTTTCTAAATCAATGTGGATGGAGTGTACAAACAGTAAATCCGTCCCATTTTAATAAACATAAAACTATATCAACTCATGGAGTCTCAATTTCACACCTAAAGGTAATTCCCATATGTGTTTTGGCATGACTTGTGTTTTCCTCTCTTGTAATGGCGTTTGACAATGAACGTGCTGCGGGTTTAAATGTGACAAAACATTATTAAAGGGGGAATTGTGTAGAGGGTTGTTAGCGTTGGTATTTCGCTGTTTACCAATTAGCATCCTTCCGAATGAATCAAAGTATAGTTATGGATTCTAGTACGAAAACACCATGTCTGATTGTTTTATAATTGTAAGTGGCTGCCGGCTTGTTGCAGTGTGAAGGTGACAGGCTGACTCCTAAGTGCAAAAAGAAACAGTGCAAATATAATTCTGAAATGTCTTTCTTCATCCTTAGAAAGCACTGAGCTGATGAGGTATTTCTCTTTAGAGGCCTGCAAAGAAGTTACATATTTACATAGTTACTTATGTCCCTCTAGAAAAGACGGGTTTGTTTTAGGATATGATAATGTGCAGGTCAATGTTTATATGGCTATTACTCCAGCTAGGTAACCAGGAGAATACAGCCCCAATGCACTGCTTCAGGGGTGGAAATGGAAATTGTTTAAAGGTTTTCATAATGTCTGAATCAAAGTTTTTAATTTTAAAACCTCTTCATTAAACCTCTTTATTAAATGATAGACTGTTGATGTAATGTGCTACAGTAACTCTTAATTGGGTAATTTGTTCATATTCAAATAAAATTATATTGAATTGAATTATAGTAATATAACCTCCCCAAACCCCCACATTTTCAACATTAGACTATGCCATATTTAAATGTATTGTGAATACACTTCACAAAGACATCCCGATCACCGGTTATCATTAATCAAAGACAGCTAATGTTAGATAAAAGATAATAGAGAGAACAAATCTATAGAGGCCATGATTTACTCATTTGTGCGCATGAGATGTAATTCGTTACCTTTATTCAATTCAACTTAATTTTTTAATTATAAAACTTTAATTAAAGTTCCCATGCTTTGATTAATTTTTGTGCACGAATTAAACAATTCAATATTTTTGGAAGCACACAAGGCTAAGTCATTCATTCCAGCCACTAATGATTTATATTTTGATCAACTAGCAACTTGCCTTTCAAGCTAATAATCAACATTACTTGCTGTAGAAATTACGCATTTATTGTGAAAAACACTCACAATACAGGAAGTGTCTCCTCTTCTGGCGGAAGTGAAAGCAACACACAGCTATGGCAGCGACCTTGTACAGAGCATGATGTTCATCATTCAGTTTAATTAACATTAAAATGCTCGTATATCGACCACACAAAGGGACCGTTTGGTGTTTGTAGTGTACTGTACAGCGTTAACACCATGTTTTCCTTTATCAAGGCGGCTGTCGGCGGATTGACCGGTATCTGTCGAGCCAACGGTCACCAGCAAGGTAACGTTAACACAAGTTAGCTAACTAGAAATATATATGAATGTGTATATATGTATATAAATATGTATTAATTGGTTTGTTTTATAGGGACCGTAAGCATTGCTGCAATTGTTAGAGATAGCCAAAATGATTTTTTAAAGTTGTAGTCTCTGGACAGCCTGTTATAGCCTGTTATAGCCTGTTATTCACCACCTATATCAGCAAGCAGAGCAATTCTACTATGGCAATAATTGAGACACAACCAACTACTAACTTAGAGCACTTGATACTTAAAACATATATATATATATATATATATATATATATATATATATATATATATATATATATATATATATAGTAAAACCATAAATCACTATGGTTTTAAAAGGTACAGTACATAGAGACATTAGTGTTAAGAAGATTACTAAAGGGGACACGCAAGAACAACAGTCACAAAGTCTCCTTAAGCTGCAAAAACACACACAATTTAGACTTAGTCATAGTCCCAAAGTTCACGTTTACAATACCACCATACATCCAAATGGGTCTTATTTTACTCAAATGGAAAATATCAGAATAACTCATAAAATCACCAGTTTTTCTCTCCCTCTCTCACATGCTGTTCGGCATTGAAGAGACATTTGTTTAAATGCTCACTTTTGAAACTGAGCAGTACTATATCATTAGTAGTAATATATGACAGTTCTGTTTTCTGCTTTTTGTTCTACAGGTCTTTTACGCAGCCACTTGAAAGTCCTAGCTGCTGGCCTGAAGACGCATGACATCCCTCCAGACCACAGTGGTAATCATTTTGTTTCTATATTGTAGCATTGTTATATGTCTATATACAGTAGAGGGTAAAAACACACATCGTAGAGTTCCCCATGCCTCTGTCCTTGGTCCAGTCTTTGGATATTTTAAATCTTTGTAGAAGTACACACGCTTGCCTGATGCCGTATGTTAAAGTTGTTCATAATTCCTCACTCTTGTTTTTATCTCTAAAGATGTGGTGTTGCCAGGGAAACGCAAACTGAAGGTTGTGAATAAGGTTCCTAACTTAAAAAATCATAAGAAAGAGATGAAGAAGCTACGGGATATCCAAGGCCCAGCTGTGAAAGCAAATACTTTCACTAAAGGACAGTACGCTATTGTGGTTAGTGGATTTATTTTAGTTTTTGAGAATCACAAAACATAATATGTTGATACTCGATATTATATCAAGATATATTGTATTTTCTTACACCCCTAATGCCAAGTGAAAAATAAAAAGTGGTTAGTCAGAGCATGAAATTTAAAAGTTACCTTACACTTAACTTTCTCTCTCTTTGATGCTCAGGCCATGGGAGGGGGCTACCTTCGATGGGGTCACATGGACATGATCCGTCTATCCATCAACCGCAAGATGGATACCCGGACTACATTTGCCCGGTGGCGCATCAATAGCCCATATAAGCCTATCACACGTAAAGGTCTAGGTCAGCGCATGGGCGGGGGCAAGGGCATCATCGACCACTATGTGACACCTGTTCGCTGCGGTCGTTTTATTGTGGAAGTGGGAGGAAAATTGGAGCTTGGGGAGATTGAGCATATCTTGATTAACGTGGCAAAGAAGCTACCCTTCCCTGCCAAGGTGAGATAACTGATACTGTATATACTGTACTTTACCCATTGATGTCTAATATATATTTCAAAAGTTAACTTGGTTTGAGCACTTTTGTCAAAAGCATATTTTTAGTGGATCGTACTGTATGTATATACCCTGAGTTACGTCCCTAGAGAGTTCAATACCTAAAAACCATTGAATAATTCCTTTCATTGTGTTCTTCCTATAGGTAGTGAGCAGAGAGAGCCTAGCAGCCCTGCAGCAGAAGCAGGTTGATATGGAGCAGAACAATCAGAATCCTTGGACCTTCAAGGAGATAGCGAAGGGCAACATGCTGGGTATCAGAAAAGTGCTCAGCCCCTCAGACCTGCGCAACAACGGACACTACACAGGCAAATTCTTCTCCCCGGGGAGGGTGTAACAGACCTGAGGGATCGAAATGGCTGCAGTGTCTGGAATTCTGTTACACCATCCAGACCACACCATGGAAGAATCAACCAAAAATATTCAGTCATATTTGGGAATCTTGTTTCATTTTTGTTTTTTTAGAAAAATGTATTTCGATATTTCTCTCATTTCCTGCTTTAAAATATAAATACAGTAGATTATGTACTCACATGGTGGTGCAAATATTGTGACAATATTGAATTTGAAGGTCTTTCTGTCTAATCAGCTGTAAAAGAGAAGTGAAATTTAATCTTTACAGATATTCTTTTGGAATAAATAAAAACACAAAACAGTTGATTGCATAAGTATTTACCCTCTTATTTTGTAAATTGTATAAAAGGTGGAGATCGCCTGTTTTTATTTAATTGATTGATTCAATTGATTACAGTTTTAATGTGGAATTTCAATCGCTGGTTTGTTGTTTTGCTGGTAAATTATAAAGTCATATATAGGAAAAATATAAGAAAGACAATAGTCCATAAAAATATAGTCCAAAAAGTTGCATTACCACCGGCTTCTGGATTGAAAATAACACTCAAATCACCTAATCCAATTGAAGAAGAAAAAAAACAAGTAAAGAAAAAGTTATTCCCCATCCCCCCATTCCCATTTTTTATAAAAACTAGTTTTTTTAATCAATCTAGGCTCTGAAAGGGCATGAAAGTATTTCAACAGCCCCTACACTTCCTCTCCAGCAATTTCCACGATCTACAAAAACTTTCTTGCAGCATCAATGCAAGCGTCTTTTACCAGTCAAGGGCTTTTATTTTGAAATTACTTCTGAGAATTCCGCTTGACCCTAATGCTCATTTGACCATTTTGTAAGGTAAAAAGCAAAAACAAAAAAAGCATTACACTTGCTTTTCTGTTTACTGGTTTAAAAAATAAGAACTATTGATCCGAAGGTACACGGATTGAACTGGCACATTTTGAGTAGTACCCTAATGCTTATAAAATTCGAACATGAAACGACTGCGAAGAGTGTTTTAGGCAGAGTCAAGGCGGGGGTGGGAGCTTTTGCATGTCTGCGCCTATGCCAAGGACCCCATTGTCCCATAAACCGCCCATGGCTGTGTGAAAGCCAATCCTTTAATTAAATAATACTTTTAATATGAGTTCTGAATATGACGCATCCCCTGTTGTATTTGGCCTGCCATGTGATTTTAGCCTGAGAAGACCAGCTGCCTGTCAGGCATTACTCTGGGTGAATACAACTAAACTATTTAAACGCATGCGCGTTGTGCGCTAAACTGTTCGAAAACAGCAGCGCGAAAAAGTATGTCAGCTGTTTACAACTACTTGACAAGTTTGCGATTTTATTTGTAAAGATGTGTACGGCATTTGTGCCTCAACGTTATACAACTTGTTATAGGCCATTGAACTGAATTAATACTTGTACGACAAACAAGCTTCTGATCATTTTTGTTTCACTAGTGTTCCTTATTTACGTTAGCTTAGCCCGACGCTAAGTGCGTTACGTTAACGTTGCATTTACTTTATATTCACTTGATCGTTAACTAAGCTAGCTAACGTTAGCAGATATGAAGCCCGTAAGAGGCTCTAAACGGGATGCATCAAAAGCACCTACCGGTAACTTGAAAAACAGGAAAAAAACAGATCAGACGACACAACAACAAGCAGCAGATAATCAGGTAAGATAAGGTAAACACACCAGCTGATGTCTGTGTCTGCAGTCTCCTGTTAATTTAATAATGTTTTATAGGACCCCGAGCCCAGTAAAAATAACCGTGGCAAGAGCACCCTCCCAAAACCAGCACAGAAGAGGAAAGGTTAGAAGAACTTTATATTTTTTAGCACAATGCGATGTTGGCTACTGCTCTTCAGATGTAGGCTATAAACCACAAAGCAAATCGACCGCACTGTTGTTATTTTCCGTTTTCTTGCATTGTTCCTGTTTGTCCTGAAAAAGCTGAAGGCTCCTCTTCAGTCCCTAAAAAAGTCAAAGGTCAGGAAAATTGGAAGCTGATGTCAGGATCCTCCATAACTGCGATGGGGAACACAATGGATGTGTCAATACTGTGAGTTTCACTGTGTTGATTTACTGCTGAATACTTCTGGTTGTTACCCTGAAAAGTAGTATTTTCTTATATTTTCAGTGGCCACTTTATTAGTTACAACTGTAAAAAATATGCAATACAACAGCTCAGCCATAAATTGTATTATTTACAAAGACAATAACGGTCAGTTTTGATTGACACTGTCAGATAAATAATTTAACTATAAGTTGATTATTGAGGTTGAGGTTTATTAGACCCACATTTTAATAATAGTGTATTCCAGTACAACTTCACTACTAACTATGACCTAAGTAATAAACATTAATTAAAACCTCTCCAAATGTTTTAACAAAATCTGGACTGTTTCTTTGTTTGTTTTTTTGTGCAGATCTGTTATACAGGATTGCATAGATTGTTATAGGTGCACATAATAAAGCGACCAAGGAGTATTTGTTCTGACATACTTTTGTGTTATACCAAGAGTGATAAACCGGCTAGTTTATTGCAGATATGTCAGTATTAGTTTACATGTCGACTGTTGAGTATGTCGACAGTACAGAAATCCCAGCTAGTTTTGAGGTAATTTAGAAAAATATCACTTTTACATATGTTGTTCATCAGAGAGCACTGGCATGTTTATGTATAATCAATTTCCCCCTGAAAACTAGAAGACACTTCAATTACTGCCAATGAATAATAGTCTAAATCAACTTTGTAAGGACTTTTTTTTCTGTTTCTCCAGAACTACTCTTGCATTGAAAGAGAAGAAAGAGAGCCGGGAACATCTGAACATAATTAAAAAAAGGTGAGCAATGCATCTGAAATTGAGATTTAAATAAATGTCATGAACCTGCTCTCTTATGGTTACACATTTAACGAACAAGAGCAAGTACAAAGATGTCTTGATATATCATCATGATACGATTCCAGTGAAAATCTATCAAATTATCACCCAACCCTAATCCTAAATCTGATCTTCTAGTATTGATTCAAACGGCATTATTTCAAAGTGTTGAATAAAAAAAAAACACATTGATTGATTGTCTTAGTTGAGTTTTGTTTTTGTTTTGTTTTCTTACATATTTCTTAAACTTTTATAGGTTTCTTGCTCAATGTGCAGAGCTCAAGGTTCCATTGCAGAAACAAAGCGATTTGGAACGATTGTCTCAACGCCACCAGGAGGAGGCCAAGAAGTCAGTGGTTGGAAAGACGACTCTGAGCACTCTGGAGGTGAGAAACACTGAAGTGTGGTGACTGATATTTAAAAAATGTAATCTAGTTATCATCTAAGTAATTTCTTAAGCAAGAAAAAAAAGCTAAGCGATTGTTGATATCAGCTTCTAAAAAGTGAGGATTTGCTGCTTTTCTCTACTTTTTAAAACGGTAAACCTTATACCTGTCAGTTGAACAAAACAAATCCAATGTTACTTTGGTCACTGGGACATGCAGGACATGCAAGGGGCATTCTTTATTATGTTGTGCCTTTTTATAGGCTAAATTATAAATTCAACATCAATAATGAAAATAATTGTCAGCTGCAGTTCTTTATGTAATAAACAGCATGATGATCCTAATAAGTAATTACAGCTGCAATGTAGTGCATCAACCTTGAAAAGATCTAATCTTTGTGCATTTCAGTATATTCATTTATGTGCAATATAAGTAAGTAAATGGTGTCTGTAATTGTGTTACATGATGTCTTGATGTGTTGTCTGAATCTTCAGCAAAACTTGAGGGCTGTAGTCCGTGCTCTGGAGAAGACCGACGAGCAGACTGTCTCTTTACAGCACGCATGCAGTATGCTGAGAGACCAGGTGGAGGAGGAGGAGGAGAAAGCTAAAGAGGTGCAAAACACTCGCATGCCAGCATACAGATAAAAAAAAAAAAAAAAGTCTATTAAAATGAATTTGTGTCCTGAACTTTTGCTAGATGTTGTTATAGTTTTTATATTAGTATTCCTTTATTCTATAACTAATTGCTTCACTAGTTAAGACAAGGTAGGAGTTTCTTAGTCTATTTCAGGCATCTTTGAACAGCTATTTAACGTAATGTTTTAATATGCAGATGAAACTGCCAATTATTTTCATTATTGATTTAATCTGCAGATCATTTTTTCAATTAATCAATAATTACTTAGTCTTTGAAACGTCAAAAAATTGTCAACTTCACAGAGATGAAATGTGATGTCTTCAAATGTCTTGTTTTGTTCGACCAAAAGTCCAAATACCTAAAAAAATATTTACTTTACAGTTATATACTGTATGGCAAATAAAAGCAGGAAATCCTCTAATTTGAGAGGCTGGAATCAGAGAGTATTGTTTCACTATTTCTGCTTGAAAAATGACTGAAACAATTAATCGATTATCAAAATAGTCGACCATTATATTTCTGTCATTTCAGCTCTACGTGAAACACAAATGTCTTCGTAAAATAATTGAGCTGTCTACTGGTCTACGGTATCCAACAGATCATCTTTAAATATCTCTACACTCAAACATGCGGACACCATGTGTAAAGTTAAATGTTTTTGAAGTTATTACGTAAAAAAATCACAAAGGCAAAATCTGTCTTGTTAAATTATTTTCAGAGCATAGCAGCTACTGCCAAAAACATACAACAGACATTATTAACTCTGACAAAAGTGAAATTTGACTACATTAAATAGGCTGTTTCACTACCGAAGACAGCAGAATGGAGCGACCCAGACAGAGAATTGGTTCACTGAATTTCTCCACACAAATATCAACCTGTTGCAAGTCAGTCTGTGCACTTCTTGTTGATTTCAGTTGAACATGTTGAAATGTGGCTGTTTTGTGAAAGATGACATAATGGGTGTGTTCTTAAGAAATTATGTCTGAACAGTAACTACAGGAAATGTCTGTTATTAGTGTTTCTGATACACTTTAACTTTATCAAAGCAGAGATTTGCAGCGTTCTTACTGTGCGTGTGCCCTTTACCTCAAGTATTAGATGAACAGATAAAGATATGACATTGTGCTCATGCAGTTCTATTCTTCCTGTTTGTGTTGCACAGATCTTACAGTTGGCTGAACAAGCAGATCTCTACCTCCCCTCTCTCCCTCCACAAAAGGATGGCACAACATTAGAAGTAAGCATGTGTGCTGCACAAAATCTAGTATCAGCTTGACTTCTGTTTTCAGAAGAATTCATATATTGTTCCGTCACGTTTTTTGTGAATAAGATGTGGTCAAAATGTAAGTCTAAGTGGACACTTCTCTACAATTTTACAGGAATGTCTAAACATGTTCTCTGTTGTGCAACAACTTTTGTAATATTGTAATAAAAAAAAAAGGAAATATGTCTTGCAACATGCAGAGAGATAATTTGACATCCGTGTCTCTGTATTGTAGTCTGGGTTGAGGAGAAAGCGTTAAGCAAGAACATTTTACAAAACTGTCACAATACTTCACATTTACTAGAAACACACAAAATCACACGGATGTGCCTAATGTTTTTGTTTTCCTCAGGCTCGATTGAGAAAAATTATACCAGACAGTGAGTCTGAATCCACTGCCCGGAAACTGGGAGAAATCCTGCAGAAGTCAGAGACCATTCAGGACGCCCAGGCGCTGCTTCTACAGGCACACAAACATGCCGATCAGCTCTTCAACTCTGACTTCACCCCGATCAGTAGTACACCTTGTTCAGACGGGAGACAGGTCTGAAATGTTACTTTGTCCTAATATTTATTTTGCGGTTGTTGAACACCTGTGATAATTGATTTCAGCCCAAAACATTGCAGTGACTACGTGAAGAATTACAAAGTGTCCAACTTTGGCGGCAACAGTAGAAATGACAAAAAAGAAAAGAACTGGGGAAGACAGCAATCTAAGCAGTAATTATTGAAAGAACATTTTAAACTTTAGTAAAATAAAAAGAGAGCCATAAATTGCAGATAAAATAAGATAGAAAATGCCATTCATTGCTCCTTGCCTCTTCTCCTGTTTTTTTGGCATTTGTCTTCATTGGAAAGCCGATAGTACGGACGCAGACGCAGACGGAGAGGGAGGGGCATTATATGGTACAAAAGTCTGCACTTTGGACGTTTGACAGTTATGAGGTGTACAACTTAACCATTCAGTTTTATATGAATTCACTGTTACACCGTGGATGCATTTGGTTATTCTTTTGGTAGAAAGTTCAGATATCCAACGTTTCTGTCTTAGTTGTTTGAGCCTAAATAACAGAACACATGAACATCATCAAAGAACTGTACCTGCAAATAAAGACTAACTGGTTGTTCATAATCAAAATGCTTCCCTGTTGGACCTTGAAGACACAAGTTTCTGTTGTGACTAATCAGATGTAATACAAAAAAATGCAATTTAAAGAAATAGATTTTTGTTTATTCATCATTTAATGTACAAAGAAAATGTAAAGTTCGACTATTACGTAAGTACAGTTGTACCCTTTTATCAACAATGACAGAATATAACTGAACTTTTTTAAACAACAATCATAAGAAAGCTGTCTGTGTGTAAATGAAGTTCAGTCAGACATGGATATGTTACATTCACAATGAGATAATGATCCTGCAGCATATTCACTTCCTGCTCAGCATGTTGTGCTTCAGTCCTTTAAGAGTTGTGGTTTAATAGGTACAACTAGTACCAGATATATGTATACAAGGTTCTGCTGTAGTCTGGACATCTTGGCCATGAGTTCTGCAGATTGATGGATCTGAGTCACTGTTGATACTGCTGAGACCATTCGATCATCAAAGATCAACAGAGCGATACATGCAAGATTATCGGTGCGTTATCTTGGAGGAATCCATCATGTGATAAAGGTTAGCCTGGGGCTTGGAAACTGGCATTGAAATAATTCACCTGGGCTTGTTATTTATCTTGAAGGTGTTCCCTGTCCATGAATAATAGACGAGATGATTCATGAATTCATTTTTATGCCCAATTATGACCCTGCCTTTAGCGTGCCGCAACAGAAGCAGCATTTCTGGAGTCTTCAGTCATGTACTTTTACTGATCACACTTGCATACATACTGTATATCTTCTTGTGCTGACAGTACATACATCCTGGCCTGATTCAGTGTTTGATGAGATGTGTATTCCTCCTTTTTTTTCTGTCAAATCATCGGAGTTATGCTGTCTTTCTCTGAAATGCTGAAATCACAGTTTCTGGCATCATTGATCCAAAAATTGAAATCAAACTTTTTCATACCAAGGATCCCCATCAGAGGGAATCTCCTGTCAGAAAATGTTTGTTTCATGAGGACCTGAAAGGTGGTTAATCAAACTAAGATCACTTTAAGTTCAAATAAGATTAAAAGAATGTATTGTCCTTTACATAACATGAAATATCAATGTTTCTCCTGGTCAAATCTGTCAAGATTAATGCTATTTCTCCATTTGCTGTGGCTTTTAGACCCAACAAACATTAAACATTAGAACATTGGCCTAAAGCAAGTGCTCTGCTTAAAAGTAACTCAACATAAACCCTGTCTTTGTTTTATTTACACAACTAATTTTTGGAGGTTATGAGCAAATTGCACAAATATAAAAACTACTCCAAATGTAATAACTTTAAAGCATTGTTGACGTCTCGGCTACATCTGTGAGTTTTTAATTGAGATCTTAAGAGACTTCCTTCGTAACGACTCTGTGGAGTCATCATTGAAAAGTCTTTCGATAGTGGAGACAACTGAAGCTTTGATGGCACGACTTAAGCCTCGGGCAGCAAACACATACAGCACTGGGTTAAGAGCACACTTGATGTACACCAGGAACAGAGATATGTATTTGCCAATAACTGCGCCATGCCTCAGCGCTGCCCAATGAGGTCGCCCCATGGCCAAGGCCAGCAGGAACCGACAAACAAAATATGGCACCCAGCAGGTGAGGAAGAGGAGCATGGTGAAAAAGAGCACGTGGTACATCCTGGTCATCTTGCGGGCCATTGAAGGGCTGGAGGAGGTCGGTGTTGAGGGCATTGCTTGCTGAACGGTGAGCAAAACGGCAAGGTTACTTCCCAAGAACACCAGCAGGGGCAAGATGAAACCTGCTATTGTTTCTGTGATAAACAGCCCCATGTCAAAATCCCCACTCTCCAGGCACTGATGTGTCCCGTTAATGTCCTTCAGGACGGCACTGTGGAGGTAGGGAGCAGAGAAGATGGTAGCTACCACCCATAGGATGCCACAGGCCAGAGGAACAGCCCAGTAGGGGCGCCGCAGTCGAGCCCACACAGGCCTCAGCAGACATAGGCATCGCTCCAGGGCGACGGCACAGAGGAGGAAAGCGGAGGCATATAAGCCCAGACCTCGCAGGAACATGACAACGCAGCAGAAGACTCTGCCAAATGGCCAGCTGTTGTTGTGAGCGATGTAGCCCAACATGAGGGGGATACGCAGAAGTAGCACCAGGTCAGCCAAGGCAAGGTTCAGGACATAGATACGGAAACTGCTGGCAGCACGCGTCTCCTCAACACTGCCTCTGCGTGCCAGGTGACGATTGTGCCGCAGTCCAAGTGTCCAAACCACCAGTCCATTCAGAGGTACGCCCA
Organism: Cottoperca gobio; assembly: GCF_900634415.1. Classification (NCBI taxonomy): domain Eukaryota; kingdom Metazoa; phylum Chordata; class Actinopteri; order Perciformes; family Bovichtidae; genus Cottoperca; species Cottoperca gobio. The sequence continues at coordinate 16,158,967 of NC_041357.1, forward strand.
CCTTGAGACACCAAGAGAGTCAATGACATGCAGGATAACAGACTTTTAAAGCAATAGACATTTAGGGAAATACACCTATTTGTTTTATTGCTGAAAGTCTAACGAGAAAAATTTACACCACTCTTTTAAATACGTATAAAGCTGCAGCCAATTAGGTTAGCTTCGCTAAGAAATAGTCACACACACACACACACACACAAGGAAATGTTTGATCTTTTATACTTCATGCAGGTTTGTCCTCAAACAGATATTCTCAATGCTCCTCAAAGTTCTCCCCTTTTCCCGCCCATCCGCATCAGCGTATTTAAAAACACTACACGTTGTGCAGTTTAAACAAACAAGGTATAACGTCTTAATTAGTGAGCTTTCATGGATCTTGGGCTAGCTGTTTCCTTCTTCCATTCTTTATCCTAAGCTAACTGGCTCTTGGCTCCAGCTACATATGTACCATACAGATAGGAGAGTTTGTTCAATTCATCATCTAACTCTCGACAAAATAATAAATAATGTTGAACTGTTTTCTTCTAAATACACGAAGAGCACAAACCTACAATAATAAGTTCAGGTTGTCAGAGTCATTCAGTGACCCTGAACAAGGTTGTGTTTGTGGCCCCCAAACTTTATAACTAACAGATATTATATATCATATGGAGCAGCCTGTTTGTCAATGTTTCAAGTCCTATGTGCAGTGATAGTGTACAATATTTATAGAGGATTGCTCACCAGGAAGATGAGCAGCGTAACTGTAATTTGGACTCCCCTGACTGCCTCCGTCTGCCAAGAGTTGGTATTGTTGTGGCTGATTAGAAACCGATTCACGGCATGGACAGGAAACTGTGTCACATTCATATTGGCCATTGAGGTGATGAGCTGAAACACAATAGACTTTTATTTGACGTCACAGATGCATAGATTTTGTGGCTATTTTTTCTCTTCTGAAATTTGACATATATATAAAATATAAAATGTCACAAAATGAAAGCAACCCATTTTACTATTTGCATTGAATGGTTTATGTAACATGAATGATTGCATATGAATTTCACATGTAAGAGGCCTAAAACGCAACAGGCTGATGTTCACATCACACAACATGACACACTTCCTTCCTTATGTTTGCTCAGTTTTGTTTCATTCCTTAGAACCTGTTCTGTGTTGCAGCTAACATTAAAACATAAAATATAAATGTATCTTTTAGTCTTTATAGATCAAAGTGAGTGTAGCTCTGCAATGCTTCTCATCTCTCTCCAACTCTGACAAACACACTTATTAGTATCACTTAAGAGGACATCGCATTGACCTACATTCATTTTCTGGAGACTTTCTCTAACCCTAACTATAACCACCACATGTTTATCCCCTAACCTTTCCTTAACCTTAGACAATCTAAGAACCAGCTTTTTGTCCACAATGTGCTGAAGAAGAGCACGTAGCTCGAAACGTCACCTGTGTAGATGTGCTACTAAATTTCATGTAAGGAAGCTACAGTACTGTTCTTTATGTTTGAATTCTTTCAATGTAATTAATCCATTGGTTTAGCACATTCCTTCTAAGGTATGTTCTGTCAGTCCCCACAACGTCGTTAATAGAAGCACACTCATACACACACTTGCAGGACTTGAGTCAAGTGTTGTATTAGCTGTAATGAGAAAGTTATATGTTATTTTTCTTCCTGTGGCCCCAGGGCCCTGCCTTCATGTACATTTAGACCAGACCTGTTTGCGTGCAGCTGGAATGAGAGCACTCCTGTGTTAATGAACCAACCTCCTTTGGTCTCCGCACAGTAGCAGCACCGCTAACCTGTGCCAGATTTACTGATAGCAGCTGTGGTTCCCTGATTAAAAGCTCTGGAATCTACAGTACAGAATAAGCTTAAGATTTAAGAGCTATCTGTGTTTTTAAAGTCGGTGTTGAAAAGCAGCTTCAAATCATTTGGATGTTAATAAAAAAACTTTACTTCTTACCTGCTTTATTTGCCTTGTGTGTGGAAGAAATGAAGCAAAAAGGAGTGCCTACTAGCTGTTATAAGAACAATCTCTCCCTCTCTGTCGAGAGAGAAGGAGAGAGAGAGAGAGAGAGAGGGGAAAGAGAGGGGAGAAAGAGAGAGAGGGAAAGAGAGAGAAAAGAGAGAGAGCGCAGAGAGAGAGCCAAACAGAAGAGGAGAGAGGAGAGAGCGCCTCTACTCTCCTCTCTCTCTCCCCGATCTCTTCTCTCTCTCTCTATCACTCTCTCTCTCCCCTCTCTCTTACTCTCTCTCTCTCTCTCTCTCTCTCTCCCCCCCCCTCTCTCTTACTCTCTCTCTCTCTCTCTCTCTCTCTCTCTCTCTCTCTCTCTCTCTCTCTCTCTCTCTCTCTCTCTCCCTCTCCCTTTCCTGTGTGTGATTGCAACACACACTCATTTCTATCAACATATCATAATATTTCTCAACCAATGAAATGGAACTTTCTCTGTATCTACTACTCGATCAAAGTGAACACTAACTGTAGAGGCATAACATTATACAAACATTATATTAACTTCACTAACTCATTTCTTATTCCTCTGCTTGTTCTTTTGGACAAACCTTGCTGTAAATAGTCCCATAAACCTTTAGCAAGAAACTTGATTTAAAATATTTTACATCTCTTTCAGTTTGTAATTATCTTTGGCCACTTTTTGCTTTAATTATACAGTAGATGATGGTTAGCGAAAAACTGTTGATGTAAACGTCAGAAAAGAATATCAAAGTGGACACATTATGAACTCACCTTTTCACTGCTTGTGCACGTACATGTGTGTATCTGGAGAGCCTACCAACTCACAACCCAGACCGTTTTCTTGTGGGCTGTCTCGGTCAGAAAACATGGGATTCAACAAGCAATTCAGATTTATCTCATCTTCCTATGTCACATGCAGGCTCATTTGAATATACCGTCCCCCATCTGAGTATCTCCACCCACAGCTTGAGAAAGAGGCAAAGATGAGAAAAATAATGGGTCTTTTGAACAATAATGCATGTGACATGTTCTAGTAGTAGAAACCCAAAATACAAGTAAGTACTTTCCCATGATACCATTGGAGGTGGTTTTGAAACATTAATAACAAATCCCAAGAAAAGACCAAAACTAACAAATGCAATTGTCCGTTTTAATTCTCAGCCCCGCAGCCCATTCATTTCTACTAAAGATGTAAATTGATCACGAAATATATACTATCATTTGTTGTAAAAAAAACAACAACATTTTATGAAACAGCTGGGCACTGTAGTTTTGAATGTTACTCAAAAATAAATAAATATTGTATTTGTTGGAGACTATTGTCGGACACAGATTTAAGTAGTTACGGCAGCAGGATGGTAAGTGTGGGATTTACTATTATTACAAAATAAAGTACAGTGACCATGCTTATGATAATAAAGGAACACGCAGTGCAACAGTGTGGCTCATTCGTGTGTTTTCAATAGATTTTGAACAGACAAAACTTGTAAGGGCCAATTTATTGTTGGTATTGGTCTTTTCATGGATTTCTTTTGAAAATAAGAAATATCACCACACTTAACCTTTAACATAAACACATTGGTGAAATGTAAGCTGTTATGTCAGTGTTTGAAGCCACAACATTTATGAGGTTTTCATAATGATGCTGCAATAGGCAACCTTCACCAGTAGGTGGCAGTGCTGCTTATTTGATAAATCGAGGAAATCTAATCAGTCATTTCTGTCTTGGATGGGTTTTTTTTATAAAGGCTGAATTTCTTTGTGACTCCAAATACATGAACAGCTTTAAAGGACTCACATATAGAATGAATTAAACAATTGCCTCAGTCATTTTAGGGGATTGTATTGTCACATTTGACATGATTGTGACATGTGGACACATCTATTAATCAATTCATTAAAAAATACTAGACCAGGAGTGGAAGTATGAGACTATTTCATACAGAACATCATTTTCATAGAAGCAAAATAATCTTTTAGAACTCAAACAGGGTTGGTTTTACTGTTTTTATGTGTCAAATGTGTGTGTGGGAGAAGCAAGATTATCAAAATTTTGTATTCACATGTTGATGTTCATATCAAGTACCGAAAGTAAAAGTATTCTTTATGCAGAATGGCCCATTGCAGAATAATTTACTATACCGCTGAATAATAATTATTGATGCATTAAAGTGTTCGTCGCTTTAATGTTGCAGCTGGTGGAGGTGGAGATAATTTATTTGCTTTGTACACTGCTGGGTATCTTAACCTATAATAATACATCATATTTATTAGTTGATTTATATTTTGTAATATGTAATAATCTAAATCTGCAAAGTAACAAGTATATAAAGTTAAATAAATGTAGTAGAGTTGAAGAACAAAGTTGCAGAACATTTAAATACTCAAGTTAAGTACACATACCTCAAAATTGTAATTAAAGCATACGAACATATGAACATATATGCATTTATACATAGATACATTTTATATTGGAGATTTCTGAAATAATTATTTAGTTAGAGTTTTGGAAATTAGTTTACAATACAAAAATTATTTTTTAATATTTATGGGTTTTTTATGCCAGAGAGAAGTGTAGATAGTGAAAGGGGAGAGAAGGGGAATGTCTTAAAGCATTTGCTTTAAGACCCATAAACCCATAAATATTAAAAAATAATTTTTGTATTGTAAACTACCTTCAACCACGGGTTGGACTTGAACCCTGGGCCGCTGCGGCAAGGACTCAGCCTTTGTATATGGGTCTCCTGTGCTACCGGGTGAGCTACCAGGACACCAATACAAACCTATTATGTATGAAATATATAATACATTTTGTGGTAGACAAATCTTTTGAAAAGCAAACAACTTTATACATTATTATGAAAAAAGTGACATTTTGATAATAGTCCTAGTATTTACGTTTCATTAAATCAGTTGATGTAGATTATCAGTTCAAATAACAAAAATAATGGATAAGTGTGCGTATATTCAAAGTAGTCTGTGGAGTCTTTCCACCACTGAAGCTCACCCACACTTCCTTTAAACTTGCTAAATTTAGCTGATGTTTTGCATGTTGCTGTGAAAGAGAAGGAATGACAGACCACTTTCTGCTTTGATACTCATAGTGTTTATCAGTTGTTACATTTTTTTCTGAGTAAACACACTGGCTACTTTTGGTGTGAAAGAGATGTTGGTAATAGTATGAAAATGAAATATATGTCTCAGTCTGAAGCCACATGTCTCACTTTGAGGACACACAGCTGGAAATGTTATCAGATCACATCAGCTGTATGTCTGCTGTGCCTCCCATGCATTTACTGCATATGACAGGAAAACAGAGTGAAATCCAGCCCTCAGGTTGCTCACATGGAAACACTGAAACAGAGCTCTGTTTAGAGAAACAGTGAGAAAAAGACTAAATATAACCTCTTCCTCTAAAGGACAAACTTTCACACTATCTGGTTTCCACAGTAGTAGCTCAAAAAAGAATAGAAAGTAGATAAGGTTATGAGCGAAGGTGATAAAAGTCTTCTTGACTTTTTATATTTTGTCCCTTCACCTGAATTTCAAAGATAGATTAGGATCAGCTTTCACCTTATCATCTCAATACGATATCAGTTCCTCTTTGAGTCGACAGATGTGCTCTCTTTCACTGTCTCTCAATGCGTATAACTTTCACATGATATAACGTTTTCTGACAATAAACAACTTTTTTAAGTAAAAAGGGAAACTTAAACTTAAAGTGTCTTCCTCCAGACATTTGTAATCTTTGACAGAGGGAGGAGACCGAAAGCCAGACAGAAAAAGTGCGGCTTGCGCTTGAAACCTCCTCAGCTGGCCTATTACACATTGAGAATTTCCAGTACATGAAGGGGAGTGTCCCTGCCGCTCTCTGCTTATTCCCCCGCCTCCTCATGTACATTCAACCTTTTCCCCTTCAACTACTACACTGCCGACTGTCTTTTCTAATGTGTTTCATCTTGAACATGCTCACATGAATGGGATGTACATGACATACGTTTACTGAAGTGTAAGAAAAGAGGTTTGCATGAAGCCAACACTTGCAATGAGCGTGTCAGAAAAAGAGGAGAGGGGGTAAGGATAGATAGTGAGAATTGATGGGGAGGCACCTTGTCTTCTCAGAAACAGAGCTGTATGACTTGGTTACTGGGTTACCACAAGCAAACACTGCTTGCAGTGATATTCTGGGCCAGTTTATAGGCGGCATCTGAGATATGTAACGAGGATAGTGTGCAGGATCACAGTCATTTAGTGGAAAAGGGTCTCAAAAATCCCCGCTGGTGACACTCCCTTAACTGTCAAACGAATTCATTTCAAGACCTTGCTAAATCATAAGTGACTGTACATGTTGCTTGATAAGAAATGGATTTTGTTTAATATCTGTATGAGTTAAGATGTAAATATGAAAACAATGTTGTCAGAAATTCAAAATCCTGATTCAAGGACAGTCTGTATACATTACAAACACTACTGACTTTTCTTCTAGCGCCACAATGAAGTTGTCATTTGTGGGTTTTTTTTTTTACATACGTAGCTCAACAACTACTGGAAAAATGTACAATAAATTGGTACAGATACCCAAAGTCCAGCTGATCCAACGCCACCAGCAGGTCAATGTTTTCACTTATCCAGTGAAATGTTTTATCTTGGATTGATTGGCACACACTTTTATACAGATATTCATGGTTCCCAGATGATGTATCCTAATGACTTTGGTGATCTTCTGACCTTTTCTCTAGCGCCACCATGAGGTTGAAACTCATGGGTGATTGGTACACACACATTTATGTTTCCCTCAGGATGAGTCGTAATCACGTTGGTGATCCTCTGACTTTTCATCTAGCGCCGTCATCAGGTCAACATTTTAATTTGTCCAGCACTTACACTTTTAAAGGTTGATTCCACCCAAATACCACTTCCTGTCTAACTGCGTATAGTTTTAAAGGTTTATACTTCTTCCGTACATGCTGCTTCAACATATTTCTACAATAACAGTGAATTGGAGGAATCTTCAAATCCTCTTATAAATAATTTCAACGATGCTGCTGTTGCTTCTACTACTACTACTACTACTACTACTACTACTACTACTACTACTTTGACAGCATAACAGTTTAGCTTTCAGCTTTTCTAGCAATATATTTCAGCTCTTTATGTAATGCAGTTCAGCTTCCAACTCTTCCAGTTTTACATTTTACTTCCAGGTTTTTCAGCAATGCAGTGTAATGCATTTGGGCTTCAACATTTATCAGGCAAATCATTTTACATTTCTGCCTTTTCAGCAATTCTTTCAGCTTTCAGCATTCAGTTAGCAAATGTTAAAATGCTGCTAAAGATCAGCATGTTAGCATTGTCTTTGTGAGCATGTTAGCAGGCTGATGTTAACATTTAGCTCAAGTGTCTTAAGTACAGCCTCAAAGAGCTCCAGCATAGCTGCAGACTCCAATCCACACTACACACTAAATAAAGTAACATACACATAAATCAGACCAATGCGAACACAATGCACAAAGGAAAAAATGTTAAATAAATTGTGGGTGGTGAGACACAGTGCGGTGTCGCTGTTTGATGGATGTCTGACGCACATATTGCATCATATCCTATTAGTGTAAAGCGGTTAAGTAGGATTTTTTTTTTTAACATTAACTGGTAAAACTATAATATCCTGTGACAATTAGAATATATTATATACTGTATAGTAAAGGGACACAGTTTACACTTTATGTATCCATCCATTCTCTTTATTGAGGCAGAATAAAATGGGAGGAGAGCAAACGTGGTTTGATTCCAGCGCTCAAACTATATATATGAAATGTGTTAGTAACATCCGATTAATGTGTGACTTGTGTTGAGCTGCATCTGTGTCATCTCCTCTCTGAATATCCAGTAAAATCCTTTCATATGAGTTTCAAGAGGTTCTGTTTCTAAAACGCAGCAATACATTTATTTGAATTACAATGTATGATGTCAAACTACCTTCCCCTTCTAAATAACTGTAACTGTTTAAATCCAAGAAAGTAATACACTTCTATTCTGTAGGCAGCATTTACATAAAAGATAAATGCTTATTGCAAATGTGTTGCGTGATTTTCTTTTTAATAGTCATTCTGTTAGAAGGGGGAATTTTACATGAGTCACTCACAAGTGTATAAAAGACATGTAGACCCACGTTTTAGTTTACTGTTCAATGGGAGAGAGAGAGAGCGAGAGCGAGAGAGAGAGAGAGCGAGAGCGAGAGAGCGAGAGAGAGAGAGATGAAGCTGGTGCAGAGCAGACAGAAGAAAGAGTGGTGCTCAGCAGAGAAGAAGGAGAGACACACCAGTTGCTGAAAGAGGAAGTGGAGACAGGTCAGTAAAAACCTAACTACCATTACAACACACACACACACACAGTCAGACAAACGTACTTCCTGACATCACCTCAACTCTGATTAGAATCTTTCTTTCTTTCTCACCCAGAGTCACGTACAACAGCACCTGTTACATCCTGTTGTACCTCATAACATCTCTGGAGAGTTATAATAGAAAATACACTTTAGTGATAGTTCCAGCTGCCTCACACTTGGACTGTTTCAGTGTTTTAAAACTCACAGAGCTCTTGTCCAGGTACCTGATTTAAACTCTTCAATCCCACAGAGCCTTTAGAGGGTCACAAACATATTTTAAACCAACAGAAATCAAACTTGAAACTTCAGTTGTTAAAGGGAAAATATGAGGAGGATAGTGAGAGAATTAGTGCTGTGTTTTTTGTTTTCTAATAATGGGGCAATTGTAGAGATACAGTTTTCTTTTATCAAAGCATTTCTTTTAAGAATTGGCCGCAAAAAGTAAAAAATAAAGTGTTTAATTGATTTAATGAGACGGGCAGTTTTCTTGTAATCCATTCTCCAATATCTTTGCTGTTGTAGCTGTTACCTAGGTTACCACAAAGTCACAACAATGTACTCAGAAGTACTTTTACTGAGGTAAAAATATACCACGGTGTAGAAATACTCTGTTACAAGTAAAGCTCCTGCATTCAAAATGTGACTTAAGTAAAAATATAAGCATCAAAATATACTTAAAGTAGCCTACAAAAAGTAAAATGCAGAATGGCCCATTTTAGAAAAACATTTATTATATTTGTATATTATATATATTATATTTATATAACATATATTATTGATTTATAACTACTTCATTTATAATCATACATTTATAATCACTTAAATGTTGAAGTTTATATGCTCCTATGCTAGGAGGAGCTTATTTAAATAATAAATAAATAATAAATCATTCTATACTGCTGGGTAGTATAGTAGGGAATTTCACCAAGGTATCAATACATGTCTTCATCCATATTAGTACATCATCATTTGGTTTGTATTTTATTATATATTTGTATTACAAGAATAGTAGCTAAAGGGATCAAATAGATGTAGTGGAGTAAGAAAGTACATGGAGAAAGTATTTGAAAGCACAAGTACCTCTTAAATTCTACTTAAGTACAGTAATTGAGTAAATGTACTAAGTTACTTATCACTGCTGTGTGTTGCCTAATGAAGTGAGAACATGAATAAAAACACATACAAATGATCTGTCAAAGCCAGCCAGGGACCAGTGCTTCTGTCACCCCCTGCAGGACATCCTCAACAGCCTGAACACCAACAGTGAGGTAAGCATGTGGATGATGAAACAGCCCAATCTAGTCCCATGTTGAGGTTAATGCTAATCGTGATAGGGGTTGTTCATTACCAGACACCTAACATGTTAGCATTAGCGTCACTTTGGGAGATCTCACATAAAACCAACGGCTACATCCAACACTGCCACCTCTAGTGCTGGTATTTTGGGAGGAAGAAGTCATCATTCAACTAAGGAATATGATACATAAACGGACACAGAGTGCATGGACTAACACACACAAGATTATGCTGCTCTCTGTGAAGATGTCAAGATGCTGCAGTCGTGGCACATGTAATGTTCTTAGCATATCTTTGATTCTTATTTGGTGAAACATACATTAGAGTTGCAATCTTTGCAACATGATTTAGGTACAGCAGTTACTTTGGCTGCTCTGTGCAGATTGACTTCTCCCTGACTCTTTTATGAGTGTATATTTCAAGTTTACCGCATAACTCTTCTCAATAAAAACATAAAATGAGGTCTGATCACCCAGAATAAACACGTAGCTGTCTGGCTTTGAAATAATACATCTTTCTGAAAATCACTTATATTCTGTATAGATCTCTTATCATGGTGTTAAGGAACATTTTAGTATTTGGATAGTTGAAAGCAGTGTGTGCCATTTGTCCATTAAGACAGAGAGAGTCCCTGCTACCTCAAAGTGTTTATTTTATGAATTGAGATGATTCTCATATTTACTAAAACATAACCATTGACAAACGGAAAACTGTTTCTATTATCGTATGAAAAGCTAATATTTTAGAGATATATGACTTTCACAATATGATATTTAACATCAGTTGTATTTTGAGTTATTCAGATTGAGAAATAGACCATAATCTGCCCTCTCTTATGTTTAATTTACCTATTGTGAATTAATTGGCTCCCCCAGAGATAACTGTATCTATAACAAGAAAACTAGATTACATTTAAACAAGTTAAAAATCCTTAACAGTCACACATTGTGATTCACCGTGGTCATATTGTATATTCTCTTTTTTACTGTATGCCTTTTCCTTTGATCAGTTAATAAATGCTTCAGACAAAGGGCGGCTTTGTGTTGTCTATGTAAATGTGTGTTGTACTGCTGAATGCAAGACAAGGAAATAAAAAGATAAACATCTTAAGTTTGTTATAGTCTGACATGTATCATTTTGTGTGTACATGAGAAAACATCCCTACATCTTGTTTCTTTTGTGAAGTCCATGTCAACGTACGAAAAAAAAGAGAATTTAATTTAAAGAGAATTATAAATATGAAAGATGTTGCCTGCACTTTGAACACCCATGCAGCCCAGTCAGTTCCCGACAGAGACCCAGACATTTCTGTGCAGTTCAGCCGTCATTTGTGGTGCTTTAGTCTTGTGACAGAAGCCCGTGTAATCTTTTAAACCACTTTGTCATTAGTTCAGAGTTTCTGAAATTCAGGAGATTACAGCCTTGGCTCCTTAATGCAGAATATACAGGATATCAAAGAAAGTCCACCCATTCAAACCCATCCATGCAATGATGATTTTAAATGTATTGATCAACAGAATCTTAACAATTAAACATCAAACTCAGGATACAGTGGGGATTTATCAAACTCCTCTTTTTTTATTTGAGGAATTGACTTAATGTTTAGAAGTAAATGAACCTGATCCTCTCTAAAGTCTGTGCACCATGTAGGTTCATTTAAGGTGATCGATGAGTCCGACATCCCGTCTTTCTGTTTGTCACCACATCAATGACAGGGCAGACTACAAAGTGCATGAGCAATCAAATATGTACTTTCTTCTGGAACTTCCTCACAAGTTTATGTCACTGAGAAAAAATAACACCATAAAAACGCACCTAAAGTTTCATTGTTGTTTTGTTTTTTTATATACAGTGGATGTAGGCTGACTTTATATACAATATCCAAACCTATGTTGCAGGTCCATGTAGCTACAAACAATATTTAAAATAATATATTATTAAAGGCAACTGTGATTAAATTATCATAGGAAATAATCATTAATGTAAGCAAGAGTAGGATTCCAGATAAAACGAATACTCTACACAAATCACCATTTTCCCCACTATAAATGTCCTTACATCATAAGCTGTCAGTCGAGTCAAGTCGATTTTATTTATAGCCTATAAATCATTAATTTGCCCCAAAGAGCTTTACAGTCTATAGTTCAGATGAGGGGGGAAAAGTGTAAATAAAATCATTCTTATGATAAAGTATGCCCAGAGGTGGATAGTATATATTAAAAGTAAAGAGTGCTTTTGAAAAAAGTAGGAAAGAAATACGTTTTAAGATTATTTATAGATGTTTCTTTTTAATAATTAATTTCTAAAACATGTTACGAGGATAAACCCAGCCTCTACCATTTCCACAAAATAAATAAAGCTTTTGATAATCTCGACATTTAGCTCAGTATCTTAATGTGAAGAAAAACTGTGCCAACCAGCCTCGGTCTCCCCTACGCATGATCCAGTGTATGGGCGGACCGGTCAGTCAG
>NC_041357.1:17201094-17258594 GCF_900634415.1 Cottoperca gobio
GACATAATGTTAACATAGGGTAGGAATAGGGTATCCACTCGTTAGCAATACATTGGCTGTAGGATTCACCGTCAGCCGACGTAGCCTATATCTAACGTACCTCTAACGTAGTCACGTAGGTATTCACGTTGGTATTTACGTAGGTATTCAGTATTCACGTACTGTATTTACGTAGATAAGTATTCACGTACGTCTAACGTAACATAACTTATGTGTAACGGCTGCATAACTTATGAAGCACACGTCGGGTACGTCCGAAAATTTTGAACACACTCAAAAGATTTTCACAGACTTAGCGTAACTCCGCGTGCTCTTAACGAATACTACTTATACCTTACCTTATATCAACGTACACCAGTGTGTTGCCGATATTTTATATACGCCATATTTTTGTATACATTATGCATTTGTTGGGTATTCGTCTGATACATTTTGTATTAGGAAGTGATACTCTATCAATAGGTTAGACATGCGTATCTGTATACGTCACTTTTCCGATCCGATCCGATGAAAAGTTGGACGTATTTGGACTTTACTATTTTTCGTATACGTTTCCGCCATACGGATATGTGTGACAGGGCCTTTAGTTATGAGCCTCGAGATTGATAGTAAAATTACTCGTATCTCCACTTGTTACGGAATTTTTTGGGACTAATTCCTATCTATTAGTATTTACATATATTACATATATATTTAAACCTTAGACTTTACATTACATTACAGTTCATCTAACTGACGCTTTTTTTCCAAAGTGACTTACAAAAAGTGCAAACAATCATGAGGATACAACTCCGAACAGCAAGAATCTTGCAAGTACAAGACTCTATACATAGTTTGATCCTAGACTATCTCTCTTATGTTAGAGGATATTTCAAACCTTAGCGTCTTAAGTGTCTCTTTTCTGGTCAGGTCATCTCTCCAAAACATAAAGCTCATCTGTCACCGAAGCGGACGGCCCACAGCTGCAAGATAAGAGTTAAGAAGGGCCCGGTGTGTTCAGACTGGCGAGGTCAGGGAGATGCTGTGACTGTCTTACTTAGAATGTGTTGACGTCAATGGATTTGAGGAACCATTGACGTGATCCATCTTAAACAATAATGGAAACAATGGTAAACAATTGATGGAAGATCAAGAGATCAACAAAAACTTCCCCTTGCTTCTTAAAATATTTAACTAATAATAGAGAGCGCTGTCCATCAAGATAAATGCTTTCACATTTCTTACACATTTACAGAAAATACTTCAAACTATCACTTTAACATTTTACTCAAACTAAACAGATGTGAGACCACATTTAATACAGTTGTAAAAGAATTGTCTGTTACAACATGAGTAATTATACACTATATATATATATATATATATATAAAAAATATATTCTTAACAATTATTCAAAGAATCTACCCACAATATTTTTTTGTTAATCAAAAACAAATCTGAATATAATATTTTGAATTTTTTGGTACTAAAACCAAACACAACACACTTGAATACATACTCTTTCATTCATTAATTAAAACACTTTTTTACCAACTTACCAATCATCAGAATCCAATACTAAAATAAAATGATCACACTTAGAGGTGAGTTCACTTAATTATTGATTATACCTCTGTGATACAATACAATAATACAACAGTCCTTCGGGGTCGCAGAGCCCTAAGGTGATCCTTTACAAATTATTTTTGTTTTTATTCATCGTCATTGCCATCATCATCAGGCGGGACTGATTGGAGAAGGGGGTTAGGAGAAAACGTTCATCAGCTCTGTGACTTGGTCAGTGTGTTCTTTCTGTGATGGTTTCTCCTGAAAGCGATTCAGTGGGCTTGCACCCTCCGGATAAGGTTTGTTGATCTTTTAGCATGTGTGTGGTGTGTATTGGTAGTCTTACATTGCTGCTAAGCACCTGACTCCTCGTTGATTCATCCTCATCTCCTGAATTGGACGTTTTTTTTAACAGACCTCTCCCAATAGAAGCGCCCCTCCTTACTTTGCACTTGACTAGTGGCTTGAAAATGAGAGCCCTGGTTTTCTCGAACTTTTGGAACCTCTGCCTCGTCCTGCAGGGTTCTCTGACCGAGCTCGCTTAGCAGCTTGATGAAAAGGAGGAGCCATTCCTTCATTTGCCACTGCCTGTCGTTTCCTCTTGGGTGGTTGAGGGAGCCGACCTACACCTCGATACGTGGACACATTCTGTCTTTCCCTCGACTTTAAGGGCAGTCCTGGTGGTTTCCAGGAGCTGATATGGGCTTCCCCACCTTTTGATTAGTACATTATCACCAGTTTGAAAAGGATGAATTGGCTCCTCTGAGGTTTTGGGAACCTATCTGCAACATGCCTGTGAAACTTTCTCAAAATCTCTGTTAGTCTTTTAACATACTCAATAATATAGCTAAACATGTGGGGTGTCAAAGCCAGGCTGGCCCCTGTGGACATAGCCCTCCCCATCAACATGCCATGAGGACTTAATCCTATAGTTGCATTTGGCATACTTGGAATAGAACATACAGTACTGCACTGGTGGTGCTGTCGGAGGTTTTTTACGACGGGGGGGGGGGAGTTGCTGGTGCGTAGTTCACTCCACTCCTCTCCTTTCCTCCGCGCTGTCTCTGACTTTAGGTGTGTGTGCAGGATCGAAACAGTGGTGAATGCGCAAGGCAATAAAAAAAAAAAAATTGAATTTCTGGGGGCTCGGGGTTCCGTTGGGGGAATATATATTTTCTTTTAAACGGTGCGCGATCTACCCCCACTACACTTGCGATCGATCGACCTTTTGGGCACCCCTGCACTAGTGCATCTATTTACTAACAATTTAATTATTATATTATTATTATTATTACTATTATATTTATTTTATTTATTATTTATTAACATAGTTAGCTACCGTGTTACTTTTACAAGCAGAACCTGAGAATAGGTACATTACAGAGGCATGAGTTAGACATTCATACCCCTCGTTCTAGGAGAGATTAGAGGACCGGCTCACTGCCCCTGTTTTTAATCATTTTATTTGTAAGAGTAAACGTTAATACATTTAAATTGTTTAACTTCTTTTCCAATAATAATTTTTATTTTATTTTAGAAATAGGCTCAGTAGCAGGTGTGTGTACACACGTGTTCAATTTCAGTAATCAATTCAACCGTATCTGCTCAATTTGGTAGATTACAACCTCCAAGTTACTGCGTAATTATTTAGTGCTGCATACAGGCTATCAATAAAATACTTATTGGGTACCTCATTTTAATGTAAGTACAAGGAAAGAAGACACAAGGTTAGGTCATGAGGCGTTAACAATGTATTGTTTAAGAGGGACTTGTTACACTGCAAGTATTTTTTTTTTAAACTGAGCAGCTATGTAGTAATCATTGGGTGCAATATTAATATTATAGGGTAACCAGGCAGGAAGAATGGGCTAACAGACTTGATATTGAAATTGTTTATATTATCAATAATTATCAGTAATTATATATTATATTATATATTTACAAGACATGACAAGTGTATTAATTCTTATAAATATAGTTTGTGTTAATAATGTTTTGAACAACATATTAGATTTAGCCTAGGAAAAGAGGTGTTACTTTATATCTTTAATGATAAAATACTTTATCATTTAATAAATGATGTTTATGTGTTTATAAAAACTACAATGAGAGATAAAGTAAAACTACTGTTGGAAGGCAGACGCATAGCAAAAAGAAATGCTGCCAGAGAACGTTTACTCCAAGGTTGTTAGCGGGACACTAAGACAAGGACAGATAAAACATCAATAACAAGAAAATAACACTAGTATATGTTTGTAACTTGTTGTGTGTGTGTGTGTGTGTGTGTGTGTGTGTGTGTGTGTGTGTGTGTGTGTGTGTGTGTGTGTGTGTGTGTGTGTGTTATCAGCCATTCTGCACAATCGGTTTCATATCATAAGGTTAAAGTGTGCGCGACAGCTAGGAGAACATGAGGAATTCAAAAACAATGTGTTTATTAAACTTGTTTACTGCAACACCCTCTGGACTATGATGACTGTGGGTCTTACCTAAGAAAGATGCAAGTTGCATTCAAAGCTGGCACAGTTTCAGCCAGAGTGTCGACAACTGATCAGATCAATACTAGCCAAAAATACACACTAAAAACCTCATCTTAACAACTTGACACTGTTTCCCATCAAGGAATTTAAAATACATACTGAATGACATAATATTTAAGGTTTATGCTCTTCATTTCATGCTTTGCCTAAGATGCTGATTTTGCTGTGTTTTGATTCATTTCAGGATTCACTGTTAACACTATGTTTTCATACTGTTTCTTCCTGCCATGTCAAACCTTAATAACTGAAACTCAAAACTATCAGAAATACGATACATTTAAATATTCAAAGCATCACTGGTAAATTTAAAGAAATCTAAATTAACTGCTCATTGAATGAGATTAGACATCAGCCTGCGTTGGCTTCCATACAGTCTCAACACAAAGTGATACTGATCTCTGCCTGCTATGATTTAAAGCAGGGGTTCCAAAACTTTCTGTGGCCAAGGCACACCAAAGACCAAGCCAAAATCTCAAGGCACACCTGTGTTCATATCCGGGAAAAATCCCCTCTATAACACATAGTGTCACTGTTATAACTCTGTGAACATTTATTTAGCCTAGTCCTTGTAAGAAGCTATTCTCCTTCACACTAGCAGAGAGCCTTTGAAGTGTCACACTCTAATATTTCCCACCATGCGCAAATGGCTAAAACGGCTTCGCTTTGACAGATTTCTTTTTTTTAATGATTGTTTTATTTATATTTAGGCCAAAGCATATAAGACCTATAGTTTCTATATTGTGAAATAAGTGTGTAGGACAAAGTACCGATAAAGTACAGTGTTTCCCTGCGCTGCGCCCCCCCCCCCCTGAAATTCAAGACGTTTTTTTTTTTTTATATATTCACAACTCACTTTTCACATTGAACAGGTACTCTTTTATTAAATAAACTAAACGCTTATGTCATTTATCTCATTTATGTGCACGTTTCAGTTGCTTTGCATATTTACATTCTCTGCTCTCCTCTGTTCTGCTTCGTGAGGGGCGGAGCTCCGCTTCCGAACCCACACACGCGCGCGAACGCACACAATTACAGTCAGAGACAGAGTGGAGAAAAGGTAAGGAGAGAACTTAAAAAATCTGCGCCACGCACGGACCTGATCCAGCCCAGGCAGCACCCTGCAGAGCAGTATACCTAGGGGAAACACTGAAGTAAATACAAAATCATTAATAACCTTGTGTACAGTTAAATGCAATAAGGCTAATTGTTTCAAAATCCCGCGGCACACTGGCACACCATTTGGGAACCACTGATTTAAAGGTCCAATGTCCAGTTATGCATCTACGACACCTGTTTTTCTCTTGTCTCAGGGGTACGTGTGTGTATTCTCCCTTTGCTGTCCTCTCAGCCTTGTGAGGACAGAAGGATTCCTCTGTTTAACTGTCTGACCTGTGAAATTACTAACTTTAAAGAGATGTGCTACCTTTGTCATTAGGCAATTTATCAGACTTCATGTTGGATCCTATGGTTCCATTTTTATGTGGACATTAGATTCTAAACACAGAAACATTTGATGAACTTCAGTTACTAACTATTTTGGTTTTTCAAGGTTTCGGTGCGTTTCTTATAATTTCAGAAAGCTCTTCTGTAGTCAATGGTTTTAGAATGACTTGTGTTCCTACCTTTGTTTTAGGATTTAGATGTATAGTAGCTTAAGTACTAGTTCCTATGGGTCAATTGCAGCAATATTTTCTACACATGGTATCAGCCTATCAGCACGTTGTACAGGCAGTTTTGGGTACAGGCCAGAAAATTGGCTTAAAATATCTGAAACAATTGATTTGTTCCTTTAGAAATGCTGCTACTTTGTCTTTGCTGTGATTCAAACATGGTGCAGCGTCAGGGTGTTTTGTCTTTATCAGCTTTATTTTAGAAATTCTCATCTACGGGGGATTTGTAAGTTGTAGCACATACATTGGCACTCTCTCTATCGCTCAGCACAAAGCTTCATCTACTTATGACTTTGTGGAAAGATACTGGAATACTTTATTCAAATAACAGCAAAACTACTCGGATAATGTAAAGAAGTAGGTCAATGAAATGTACTTTGAGTAAAAGTAACTGTTATATGTGATAAGGGCAGAGCAAATGTATGGTAATTTTGTTAAATGATAGCACTATTAAAGAACACATTAAGCCTTAAGTTCAAATGTATCTACATATCAGCATAATCAACATAGCAACTTATAAGCCTACACTAGTGAAACGACATCACGTCTCAGAAGCATGATGTCCCAAATAACAACAATAACAACAATACTTTTATTCCCTTCAGACTAACTTTTGCAGCCTGTGCATACTAATGATTATCATTCACAAGTATACAACCAACTTTCTCAGAATATCCTCAATAAAATGAACCAGAACAGAGGACAAAAAATAATCAAAAAATAACAACTACAAACAAAACCGCAACACACATTATTATTACACCTACAGTATAGTGCATACACACGACAGTACACACAGTAAGATGCAGGACAACATTTTCAATTTTAGTGATTTAACAACAGCTTAATATATTAAGCCTCTGCTGTGGACTGATAAATTACCCATATTTAAAATATGCACATACGGCGGATGGACGGACACACATATAATTCAAACACTGCAGCAGCATCAAAAACAGTCTCAGCAGCTTTCCCCTTTATGTATTATTTATGGTTTCAGTGGAGGCAATATGAGATTTATTCTGTTATGCACAACTTATTTAGTAACGGTTAACCTCGGCATTTCCTGCCAACACTGTAAACAGATTAAAGACAGTAAAAAGGGATTGTTAATACTGTGCATAGACCCTCTGGCTGAATTGTGGGGAAGTGTGTCTAAAATGATGTTCAAGACATCAAGAATAATTCCATTTGATGGACTGGTGAACATAAAGTATTTGGTTTAACATATATACTATATACTCAGTGTTAACATCTTATTCATATAGCCTAACATCAATGAAGAGCTGGAACAAGTTGATACACTTTTTTCTTTCAAAGTCATTGGGGTGAAATGTGAGCGTAAAATCAGATTTTATGCTGTTACAAATGTGTGGAAAAGGACTATTGATTATTGTAAATTGGGCTGTTTGTTATCTTTGGTAAATATTGCAAGAAACACCCTCTGCCTGACACCAGGAGCACCATTTCCTCTTTTTAGCTCACGCTAAGCCTGTGTTGTCATCACTCGGTCTCTCTTACGTAGCGGATGCACAAAGAAACAGAGTAGAGAGTAGAGAGACAGTCAGGCACAGGCAGAGCTTCAGCAAGGTAAACTAGTCAAGAGGCATCTAAAAGAGGGACAGAGACCAGCGAAATAACGGAGCCTGAGTTTACAGAATATAGCTTGGATATGGCCAGGTTGGATGTTATAGAGACGTTTCATGGTATTCTGTTTCCTGGACACCTGCACACCCAGGATTCCTTGCAACTTGCTCTCAAATTTCCATTTCAGGACACAGATATCGTCATTGTCTCCTATCCAAAGTCAGGTAAGAAGAGACGACCAACTGATCAGGATACATGGCATCTGCAGTGTCTTTAAGCTTAATGCAACTACATGAGCATGTTGAGTAACTCATTGCAGGCATAATATCAACATCCATTTAAGAATGCATTACTTTAAGGTTTGTTAATTTTATGCTGTTATTAAAAAATGGATTTAATAAAAGAATCCTCTGTTTCCTCTCAACAGGCACCACATGGATGCAGGAAATTGTGACTCTCATATCCAGCAAAGGGGACCCTCACGTGTCCCAAACTGTACCAAACTGGGCTCGGGCTCCCTGGCTTGAGCACCATTATTTTGCTGAGACCTCACCAACCACACCTCGAGTCATCACCACACACCTGCCTCATCACCTGCTGGGCCCCGCCCTCCAGGGCTCCAAAGCAAAGGTCAAATGTACATGTTTATGTGACCTTTTGGACCACAGAGTATAGAGATAGACCAATAAATTGTCCAGGCCAATATATATATATATATTGCAGACATATCAGTGTATATGCTGGCCGATAAGTGTCAAGAAGTTGTAGCAGAGAAACGCCAAAGGTTTGAGGAAATTTAGTAACAGTGTCTCTAGTTTCGAAAGAGCACTGACATGTTGATTTTTCAACCGTAAAATGTCCCGCTCAGTATGTATCTTGGTTTAAATGATTTAAAAGACAAATCTAAGTCATTTGTATCAAGATTCATTGTTTGCTATGTGCTTATGTAAAAAAGAAAACATTCTGATTGTTATCAAATCTTTTAGAAATTGGTGAAGCTATACACAACATTTCAGTACAGTACACACGTTATCACACTGTTGCTCTGTGTCATCTCACAGGTCATCTATGTGAGCAGAAACCCTAAAGATGTGGTGGTGTCCTTTTACCACTTCCACAAAATGGCCAACTTCTTACCTGAGGCCGGCTCATTTTCAGAGTTTTTGAAACAATTCCTGGAGGGCACACGTGAGTTGACTTCTGGACAAAAAGATATATTTATTTCATTATTGTGTAACGATATGCAGACTTCAGCCCTCCAGCCAAATGTGAAATAAGTTATACTTTATTTGTTTCAGTGCACTATGGTTCCTGGTTTGACCACATTAAAGGCTGGACCAGTCAGACAGGAACTATGAACAATCTGCTTCCCATCACCTATGAAGAGATGTTGTTGGTAAAAGAGAATTAATTCATCATCATACTTAATCTCCATAACATTTTATATATATATGTATACATGTGTATATACAATGTATATATTTAGATATTTTAAAATACACAACTAAGAACTTCTTCTTGTAAGATATGTAGTTATCTTGTTCTCAATTACAAGGTCTGAAGTAAAACGGGAAGTTAATGATGTTGTTTACTCTGTCACTTCTTTAAACTAAGCTTGCCTCGATTTCAAATCTCACATCAGAGGTTGTAATTATTTATTTAGCATTTAAAACAAAGCTGTTGAACACTACAATTTAAAATAGTGTTTTATGCTAAGAATGATTTTAATAATAGTATTTTATTCCTCCTGCTGTCAGGACCCACATGGAGCCATAAAGAGGGTGAGCTCTTACCTGCAGAGTCCCCTGCTGGAGGACGAGGTCAACAACTGTGTGAAACACTGCAGCTTCAGCAGCATGAAAAGCAACAAGATGGCCAACTACAGCCTGGTCTCTCAGGAGATAATGGACCATAGCAAGGGCTCCTTCATGAGAAAAGGTGGGGCTCTTTTTTTTTTTAAATGGTCACTAAAACTGGAACCTGCTATCAATCCAAAAATGGTGGTTCCCAACCTGAGGGTCGTCACATCATACATTGAATGGATTTTTTTCATCTCTTCAAGCCTCCAAGAATCTTTCAAATTAAACAAATGAACTATTTCTTTAAAATGTTTGTTTACATTTGTAATGTCTGCAAACAAAGCAGTCAACAGGCCGATATTTATCAGTTGAGAGTGACACATTTTTTTTTCAATGGTACTATATCTGTACATTCACCTGTAATTTATATGGTTTTAAAAATCTTGTATTTGGCCTTTGATTAAATCTCATCCTTCCCTTTTCCCCTCCTACAATTCAGGTGAGATTGGAGACTGGAAAAACATGTTTACAGAGGAGCAGAATCAATATTTCGAAAGCATCTTCAAGTCCAAGATAGAGGAAGAACCGAAGAACACAACATTGTGAAAAAATCTCAATGAAGTTAGAAATCATGTTGCATCCTGTGAGATGGATCACAAGTGGATAGTTTTCTCTAAATTGTAGTTTGAAGGATTAAAGGGACCACCTTCAATGCCTCTTATGTGCAGTATACTGCAGTATGGCTTTCATAAAGGCATTAATTGTGATGATGTATTCAATTATTTTTTTAATGTATGAATAAATCTCAGATTCACTGTATCCTTTTTTTACGGTGGTCCATTACCATTGTCCAAATTATAAAAATGTTTTGGTGCAGAACAAGTGGCACTTAAGGTTGCTAATGTGTATTCCAAGCAAGCAAATTGGCTGTTATGTAAGCAGCACAACAATGAGCAGAGAGGAAAGGACAGGACAAAGGTTGTAATATAAAGCGTCTCGTCCAGAGGGCTGAGCCGTCTTTGTGCATCTTTTCAATTCACACAGCCTATGAAAGGTGTTGTTCCCCCTCCAGTTTCAATGCACTGGAGAGCTTTGATCGAATTCTATCGAGTGTGTGTGTGTGAGTGTGTGTGTGTGTGTGTGTGTGTGTGTGTGTGTGTGTGTGTGTGTGTGTGTGTGTGTGTGTGTAAATCTAATTCAAAATACTTTATTTGTCCCCGGGGGGCAATTTGTAGAGGTACGAGTAGTACATTAAAAGTAACACAATATAAAAAAAAGAAAAAAGGTAAAGAAAAAAGCAAGGGTGAGATGTTGTACACTGTATACAATATTTATTTGATATGAAATGATAATAAGAGCGAACATACGATACAGACTGTATGGAACACACTGTGTTCTGTGAATGCAAGGATTAACAATGATAACAGTCTGGTAAAGGTTGATATGAGCATTAATCCACATAGGTAGAATTCAAATTGTTATTTGTGTTAATCAGAGTTCAAAACAAATGGATCTACAAACTAACTAAAATCATGTATCTGTGGAGTCAGCTGGGTGTATGAAATAGAGACAACATAGTCTTTACGCTAAGCTAAGCTTAGCGGCTAACCTAATTTTACTGCACAGACAGTGTGTTATCAATCTTCTCAAATAATGCTCGGCAAGGACCCGATTACATGTATTTCCCAAAATGTCCAACTATTCCTTTAAGGCTAAGGTCAGCAAGTACCCCATGGAGTGGGGTGGGGTGGAGTAGAAACACACTATTTTCAAATGAAAGTTTATAGCAAAATAAAGTTTTTTTTACAAATGCCTTGAAAGGTGACTCATTTTTGAAAATGACCTTCAGTCTCGAGTCTTGTCTGAGCATCACAGGAAGCTGAGACAGTGTTATAAATATTATCAAAGTGTCCTGCAGTCGTGCAAACAAGACGTGCCAAAAGCAGAGATGATATTCTCCAGTTTGTAGAAGTTTTAAAGAACTATGTCCTTAGAAGTGGGACACCGCGCTGTACATGGAAAAAGAAAACTCAGTTACACAATTACAATGCTGACGAGTGGGTTCCTGATTGTGCCAGATCATATAAAAACAATTCATATTTCTTTGGTGTGGTGCAATAAATCCTGTTGTATCCTGTTGCACAAACACAGTGTTGTAAGATGTTGTGTTGTAACCCTTGACATACATTGTTTCCTCAGTTCGTCTGCTGCAATTGCACCACTTTATGGCATGTACAGTATGTTGCGTTGTGTTTATGTCTGTTGTAAAATTCTGCTTCTTCTATTTGGAGAAAACAATGACTAGTGGTGAGTGTCAGTTAACAACATCAAACAAAAGAAGAAATGGAAAAAAGGAAATGCTCCCATTTCATTGACCTTTGACCACAAGTTATATTAAACTAAATAAAAGAAGAAACTACCCTGACACTGTTTGAGCTCACTAATAAAAGCATCTCAACCAAAACCTTTTACATCAGTATCACAATAAAGCTTTAACTTTGGTTGTTCAAATCAAAAAGGTATATTTAATATAAGCAATAAACATTAAACAGCTGTAGCTATATTAGTGGTAGAATATGATAGATAACATATGTGTCCTAAGGAAGAATATTTATAGATACATGATGGTAGTTTTAAAGCAGACAACCAAATAGACAACTGAATAATAGACTTTCCGTGCCATTATGAATGTGGGGAAGCTGTCATGTTGCTATAGCAGTATGTTGTTGGTGGAAACAATGGTATGGTCTAAAATGTAAATGTCAATGCAAGTTAGTTAGCTAAGCTTACTCCAATTCCAACCAAAGGGGAACTCATCCTATTTCACACATCTGAGTCTGTTTACAGGTGTTGGGGAGTAAGACTTGTATAAACTTGTATAAAGCCTTTTTGCTGCATTAAATTAGAAAGATTGCCTCAAGTGATGAACTACTTAAGCGACGATTAAAGAAAGAACTACATCATTAATCTAGCACACTTTTACCATCTTGAAAAATAGTTTCCATTGTCTTTTCAAAATGTGGTGTGAAAGCCTGTTTCTTGAAAGAATAATTTCTCTAGCCTGCAGACTTTTGTAAAAGGCCGGCCGGAGGTGTACGTCTATAAAATGGATTGAACTGTTTAGAAATCCCACCAGAGGTAAGGAGACTGTCTACTTTGTACGTAAATTAAATGCGTCTTATAGAAAATCGATTTGGAGAATATAATTGTTCTATTTTTAACGATACTCAGTTCTCTCTTTTAAAAGGTCTGTCTCTTTCTCTTCTTTCACCTTCTATAACTGATCAGTTGAATTTGTGTTAAAATGTGTACAGAGTAATCGAGTTGACAAGGACTCTGATGTGCTGTTGTATCAGCTGCTAATAAAGTCCATGTATTGTTGCACACACGCACACACGCGGACACACAGACATTATTAGAGAACATGCGTTAAATGTTGTGCACACGTTTTCCGCTATGTGAGGAACTACTTCACACTTCTCTATAAGGCTTCAGACGACTGCTGAGGGGAAGGAGGTTGAAGGGTAACTCTGATGTCAGTGTTCATTTCTTCGAATCATGAGAGACCACAGACTCAGAAAACCACAGACTCATAAGATTTTCATGTGAACTCTCAACCATGATTACATGAGATATTTAATTTATAACACTTGAATTTATAGTACATCCTCCTAAATTATTGATCTGATTGGCTCCAAATGTGGAGAAAACTACCAGCATTAGGCTACTTACTTACTATGTTGTTTATCCTGTACACACGACATCTATTGCATGTCTGTCCGTCCTGGGAGAGGGATCCCTCCTCAGTTGCTCTCCCCGAGGTTTCTTCCATTTTTCCCCTTTAATTATGGGGTTTCCTTGTGCGGTGCGAGGGTCTAAGGACAGAGGGTGTCGTAACCTGTACAGTCTGTAAAGCACACTGAGACAAATGTATAATTTGTGATATTGGGCTATATAAATACATTTGATTTGATTTGATTTGATTTGATTTACTTACAACTCATTCACATAAATCTTTTCAACAGACTTTCAAAATACAATTTTAAGAAATCAAAGCCCAACTACGAACCAAACTGTTTCTACTTCTGCTCTCCAGCTTAAGCATCGCCTCATATTCATTGTTAGTAGTTTTCCGTTCAGCTACAGTATATCATAAAGTCGTTGATTGTTAATGGCATGAATGAACAAGTACCTGGAGGTTTGATAGTGTGTAAAGAAATGACATGATAAGACTTTAGCCAGCAGGTGGCCTTGTTTATCCAGCGTGCATCTCTGTGGCAGGGGAAAGGCATTTAGGAAAGACCCACTGTGTTAAACTTTTCAAGGTTTCTAGACTTGTCTGGATGCATCAACCTTTAAATAGGCTCAAATTGATCTTAAAGGTGTTCTCTCAGAAAGGTCAGTTTTTTCATCATGGGGCGTACCACCCACTCTGTGAAAACAAGCTCTCTGGCTCTGCAGGGAGCTTTGTTTAAGTCTCGGAAAATTACTCAAGTGATGTGATTTTAGGC
Source organism: Cottoperca gobio (assembly GCF_900634415.1). NCBI lineage: Eukaryota > Metazoa > Chordata > Actinopteri > Perciformes > Bovichtidae > Cottoperca > Cottoperca gobio. Next base: position 17,214,744 of record NC_041357.1, read on the forward strand.
TTGAATTTTGGGTTTGAAGGCTACAAATTCTTAATAAGAAATTTACTCAAATCAGGATCGCTCTGTCTCTCGCTGGTACCCCAAATAACATAATTATGGAAATGCTATAATTATTCACTGGAATACATCTTTACCACAATTTCAAAATGTTGCCTGAAGAGGATTACCTATTAGAGAAATAAAGTGTTAGCAAGTTCAGGAACAGCAACGTAAAAGACACAATCACCCTTAGAATTTGTTGACCTTAAATATTTTTATTTTAGTGTGAAACTTGACACATACTGTAGATTTATATACAAATGATTTGACTAATTCAGAGTGAAGCTCCTGCTCAATGGATGGAGTCCTGAAGTCTGATAAATCTTTGGTTTGATGTGAGAAAAAGCAGCTCTATAAAGCTGCATCAGGCACTTTGTTGTTGTTGATGTTGGAGGAGGAGGAGGGGTGCATATCGACAGAGCTGCTGTTGAAAGTGTGTTGACCTTTTTCTACTTTGCTTTGGTACGGCAACATGACAACCCACGAGAAGATGCTGGAGGAGAGTTGTGCGCACGTAACATCTATTACAACAATTCATGACACTTGAATGGCCCTGACAGCACAGGAAGTATATACTGACGGCGCTCATCCTGCAAAGGTCTTCTTTAAAACGCTTCACTCAGGAAAACAATCAGAACCTCTCAACTAAGGAGCAGTACATATCCTTTTATTTTATTAAAGGCATCTAAACATTATTTTGCTTCTTATATCAAGCAACGGTTAGATGCTTTTTATCTGGTCAAATTTATTTTTATATATTTATTCCCTTGTTTATTATTAAAAAGGTTGCTGGCTCTTTATGAAACTGTTGCTTTAGTATTGCAAAAGTTAGCATTTTATTCAGTCCTTTTGTATATTTTGTATATTTGTATCATGACAATGTTTTATTTCCCAACAGTTTTTACTGTTGGCAAAAAAGTAAGAAAACTTGAAATCTGATCAACACATGAATCAACTCTGACCAGAATAAGCAACGGTTATTATGAGAGCAGCAGATGTGGAGAGAGTTATGGCAGGAGGTTGTGTCCTGGGCAGGAGAAGGTGCAACAGTTATGGCTGTGGTTTGGCATTTAATCCCCTTCAGCTCCTTCACCCTTCCCCATGTTCCCTTCCCCCATGTCAGGCAACAGCTGCAGAGGAAGCAAAATAGTTGAGTAAGAGTATGAGAAGAACAAGCTGCTCCATATTCAGAGGGGACCGCAGGAGTCCACAGATGTGACTGACTGTACATCTTTGTGATGAAATTTGACAGCAAAAAGAAAACCTTGAGTTTCAAAGATTTGCATGAAAATGTCTGAACAACCTTTTCTTTATCAAATCGTTTTGTGGTTTCCAAGGTATGCACACAACCTTGAATCACTTGTACTTGCTATTTATTTATTTTGACCATTACAGCTGTAACTGCCTATGCATCTGAGGTAAAACACAAAACATTTCATGTTGCCATAGCACATCCATTTTGGAGCTTCATCCACTCTGATAGACGTCCTTTCAAACTTGTGAATTTATGTTTTTCACGAGGGAAGTCTGGCAAAGCTTGACATTTAAGTATCAGCTGCTTCCAGACCTCTGCATTGCAGACAGCATATCTAACTCAACAACGGGAGTTGCTGCTCATAAAAACTGCTGCTTTGTTTTTTTTGTTGGAGAAAACAGCGTTGTTCCCAACAAATGTGGAACTCTAACCATAGTTAGGGTCAACAGTTTAATCACTGTTCTACACCACACACATTCAAAACTGCATGCCCAACCAATAAACACTATTCAAACATGTTCATGATCCTTTCTAAGAGAGCTAACTTTTTAATTTTGGGTACATGACATTGATAGTGCCCTTAACAAAGGACTTGATGGGAACATGCATATTTTTGCTCATTTAATCAGTAAATTGTATTTGCAACATATTCTAGACACTGACTGCTGTTCTCTGTAAACTGGGACCACTGCTACATCAGTGGTGATATTTTTTTATTGGATGCATTAATTGGATAATTATTACTGGTGCTTTCACATTTAAAGTAACATGTTAATGTTGTAGACGGTTGAGGTAGAGCTACACAATAAATAGCCAAGTAAAAATAACAATATTTTGCTCTGAAATGCAGAGGCATACATGTATAAAGTAGTATAAAATCAAAACGTACCTCAAAATTGTACAAGTTTAGCACCTGAGTAAATGTAATTTGTTATTCACTCTAATGTTGCCTTCTTTCAGTTGTAAAAAGGAACTAAAGGCCCTGTCACACATATCCGTATGACAGAAACTTAAACGCATACGAAAATTTGTCAGAGTCCAAATACGTCCAAATTTCCATCGGATCAGATCGGAAAAGTGAACATATACAGATACGCATGTCTAACCTATTGATATTGTATCACTTACTTATGCAAAATGTATCAGACGAATGCCCAACAAATGCATAAGATATACAAAAATATGGCGTATACAAAATATCGGCAATACGCTGGTGTACGTTGATATAAGGTAAGGTGTAAGTAGTATTCATTAAGAGCTCACTGTGTTACGCTGGGGTGCGTTGATATAAGGTAAGGTATAAGTAGTATTCATTAAGAGCTCACTGTGTGATCAGCTACTTACATTTTTTGATAAACTAGATATGCCCAAGATTTCGACTAATGACCAACAGATACTAGATGCCCCCCTGCAGCTCGCTGAGATTAAAGAGGCAATACAGTCCATGAATAGTGACAAATCACCGGGTCCTGACGGATACCAGGTAGAATTTTATAAAAAATTCTCAAATCAACTGGCCCCATTACTATTAGATATGTTTAATTCGTCGTACGACCTAGTCTCACTGCCACCCACCCTTATGCAAGCCTCTATCTCTCTGATCTTTAAGAAGGGCAAGGACCCGTTGAACTGTGCATCATATCACCCAATCTCGCTCCTGTCTGTAGATGTGAAAATACTTGCGAAGATTTTTGCTCGTCGGTTGGAATCTATTATACCCTCCATTATCTTGGAAGATCAGACGGGATTTATAAGGGGGAGGCACTCAAGAGATATGACAACCTCCCGAACCGGAGGTTGTCATATCTCTTGATGCTGAGAAGGCCTTCGACAGGGTTGAGTCGGGCCTATCTGTTTTCTGTCCTTCGACATCTGGGCTTCGGTCCTGGCCTTATCTCTTGGGTTAGACTTATGTACTCTTCTCCTCACTCCTCTGTATCTACGAACACCCAGCGCTCCAAATTCTTCCCTCTTTTCCGAGGGACGAGTCAGGGTTGTCCACTTTCCCCACTACTATTCACAATTGCTGTCGAGCCATTGTCAATTGCTCTAAAAGCAGAGAGAGGAATTAAGGGGATTCAGAGGGGGGATATCGAACATAGGGTTTCGTTATATGCTGACAACCTGCTTCTGTATGTGCGCGATCCTATAGCTAGTAATCCACACATACTCTCACTTTTGACCACTTTTGGTTCATTTTCAGGATACAAATTAAACATCCAAAAGAGTGAATGTTTTCCTATCAACCAATCGGCTACAGAGTTACCTCCGTTTTCGTTGACTTTTAGAATATCCAACTCAGGGTTTAGATATCTAGGCATTGCAATCACGCAGTCTTTTAGTGCGTTACGAGAACAAAATCTTACTGTCCTGACAGCAACAGTCAAATCTGACCTAGATACCTATACATCTTCCAATGACTACCTATTTTTTTGGGATGGGTTGGGATGGGGGTGGGTTGAGGGAAAGTGAGTAAGTGTTCTTTTGTTTAAAACATAAATAATGAAAATGCCTTATTTGCTGTAATGCACTTTTACACCTTTTCATGTGAATAAAAACATTTAGAAAAAAAAAAGAGCTCACTGTGTTACGCTGGGGTGCGTTGTTGAACGCTGATGTTTTGAGCATGTTCAAAATTACCGGACGTACCCGACGTGTGCTACATAAGATATGCAGACGTTACGTGACGTTACACATACGTGAATACGGAATACGTACGTGAATATTTACCTACGTAAATATAGTAGCCTCTCTGGGAACCATCACCTTATCGTGGTGGAGAGGTTTGTGTGTCCCTATGAACCTGAGAGCTGTGTTGTCTGGAGCCTAGTGCTCCTGGTAGGGTCTCCCAAGGCAAATTGGTCTCAGGCGAGGGGCCAGACTAAGAATGGTTCAAAAACGACTTCATGAAAAAAGGGAAAGGAAAGGAGAGACCCTGCCCCGGAGGAAGCCCGGGGCCCCCGTCTGGAGCCGGAGCCAGAGCTGCGCTTTATCACCAATCCTGTTCGTGATTTTCATGGATAGGATATCGAGGCGTAGTCGTGGAGGAGAGGGGTTGCAGTTCGGTGACCTGAGGATCTCATCGCTGCTCTTTGCAGATGATGTGGTCCTTACGGCATCATCGGTCTGTGACCTTCAACAGTCACTGGATTGGTTCGCAGCCAAGTGTGCAGCGGTTGGGATGAGGATCAGCACCTCTAAATCTGAGGCCATGGCTCTCAGCAGGAAACCGGTGGATTGCCTACTCCGGTTAGGGAATGAGCCATTACCCCAAGTGAAGGAGTTCAAGTACCTCGGGGTCTTGTTCGCGAGTGAGGGGACGATGGAGCGACAGATTGGCTGGAGAATCGGAGCAGCGGGGGCGGTATTACAGTAACTTTACCGCACCGTTGTGACGAAAAGAGAGCTGAGCCAGAAGGCAAAGCTCTCAATATACCGGTCGATCTTCGTTCCTACCCTCACCTATGGTCATGAAGGCTGGGTCATGACCGAAAGAACGAGATCACGGGTACAAGCAGTCGAAATGGGTTTTCTCAGACGGGTGGCTGGCGTCTCCCTTAGAGATAGGGTGAGAAGCTCAGCCATCCGTGAGAGACTCGGAGTAGAGCCGCTGCTCCTTTACGTTGAAAGGAGCCAGTTGAGGTGGTTCGGGCATCTAGTAAGGATGCTACCTGGGCGCCTCCCTAGGGAGGTGTTCCAGGCACGTCCAGCTGGGAGGAGACCCCGGGGAAGACCCAGGACTCGGTGGAGAGATTATATCTCCTCACTGGCCTGCTAACGCCTCAGGATCCCCCAGTCGGAGCTGGAGGATGTGGGCCGGAGAAGGGAAGATTGGGGTTCCTTACTGGCGCTGCTGCCCCCACGACCCTGATCCCGGATAAGCAGTAGACGATGGATGGATGGATGGTAAATATAGTACGTGAATACTTACCTACGTAAATACAGTACGTGAATACTTACCTACATAAATACAGTACGTGAATACTTACCTACGTAAATACCTACGTGAATACCTACGTGACTACGTTAGAGGAACGTTAGATATAGGCTACGTCAGCTGACGGTGAATCCTACAGCCAATTTACGAGTGGATACCCTATTCCTACCCTATGTTAAGATTATGCCTGACGACAGAGTAATTAAATTTAATTTATGCTTCTGTCATACGGATATGTGTGACAGGGTATTAAGAGGGAACAAAATATTCATTAATTCTGTCAGGCTACATGAAGTGTTTAAGATTGCAACAAACGTCCCTTCTCTTACCGACACAATAAACATTTGAAGTGACAGAGCTGCGCCTGAACAGGACACTTAGGAGAAAGACGGACACAAAGGACATGAATGAAATGGAGGTCAGCAGAAAAGGGACTCAGACAGAACGTTCTAATATTTAAGCTTATAACTGTTTTGACGCTTGACCATTCTGTCTGTTTCCTTTCTAATATCAGTTTAATATTTGAAGGGAAGTATCATTCATGACCAAGCAAGCAGACATGAATAAAGCTTATCTATGACTAATGAAAAAAAAACGGTTTTGGCAAGCATTGGAAAATAGTCCATCAGGTAATACAGTTTGTCATATCTGTTGTATTATTGCCTCGGAAGAGCTTAGTGTGTGTGTGTTGTAAGTACAGTAAATATGAAGCTCAGAAAGCTCCAGTTTCCCAGTTACACATGAGGACAATGTACATAACCTGGCAGCTGAGTACACATCATGCTTCAGACAGCAGACAAGCTTACAAAATACCATTTATTTTCTTGTGTTTGATGATTGAATCTGCAGATGGCCGATATCAGCAGTACATTCGCCTCGACTCTGAGGTTCTGTTGATTGTGAGACACAATAACTGTAGGTGTCGGGATGAATCAACAGAGAGCGCCACATTTAATGAATCTTAACAGAGTAGACTTGCTCCATGCTATATTTGCATATCTAATAATGGCTACAATGATACATAATAATACTAACACTAATAATAACCATCATCATAAACTGATTATATATATATTATGCTCAAAACACGCTCACGCACGCAGATACAAAATTTTAACAAAGCCATTAGAAATTATGTATTATACTTACATTTGGTGATATGTACATATTCACCACTTGACACGTAACAGATTTAGTGCTATAAAATATAAATCACTGAGGTCGATACTCAACACTAGATCAACAAGTTACACGTACATTTTGTGACTTAGGAGTTGGGCCTATGACCAGTTAACCACAAAGAGAACTAAGACAGTATTCATCATCCAATGCAATTCTGGAGTCTGCAGTAAGAGACTGTTCGTGTTATGACCTCAGTCAGTGCTCTGCAGGAGTGATGGAGCCAGAGAGAGTACACTCTGAGACTGGTAGAGAGTAATGGCCCTTGACAGGGATATTAATATTTTAGAAGCCATGGAGGACAATCTCCTGCACCCTGCTGCAGACCTTCTAAAAAGGTACTTTCTTCAACATCTCCATTTTTATTTTACCTTTTTTTTAAAGGCGAAAATCTTCCCAGAGCAGCTAAAGAGATAGTTTGACCCAAAATCTCTTTCTGCAGCTAATATATCACTGACTGTAAACCAAGTCACACTAATGAATGAACTGGTTGCTGCTTTATATTTGAATGATGCATACATATACAAGTTGTTCTGTCCAAAATGTCTACACCAGATGAGTTATATTAGGTGTTTCTAGTGAAATTATATATCTCCGTTTTCTGGGACAAAAATAAATATATGGCGCATATATAATTTATAGTATATATATGCATCTCTCCTTGAAAAGATCAGGTCAGAAGTGAAGAGTGAGAGACTGTAATGTGAGGTCCAGCAGGAAATCAAGATGTTACATTTTTGCAATAGGTTTATTGGTTAAAGTCAGCAGTGGTTTTCCTCATGGAAGCTGTTGAATCTTCATAGCTATAATTAAGAGATGTAATAACATACATATTTGAGATGACAGTAATGAAGAACATTGGCCTTTTCACATCCATCCCTTTAACTTTAGCTTGGATATCCTCACAAAGAGAAATTGTCTCGGCCTTGAACTTTCATTTTTCCTTCCCAGCTGTCATCATCCCGCTTTTCTGGCGAGGAGAAAAAAGCATTTGTTGTTGAGGCAGTTAATGATCTGAAGCCCAGTGGACACATCTGCCAGACGACAATATGTCAAGTCCAACTAATGGTGGGAGAAAAAGAACATCTATTTCACTTGAAAACCTCAGATTCTGAGTTGTGTCATCACTGTTATTCAATCGTAAACTTTTACCATCACGCTGCTGACTTGCACATGATGTAACGTTGTCTCAACCTTTGAAGCCCTAAAGTTCTCTTTTCAAAAGTTAACTGAGTTAACATTTAAACATAGCATGTGGGCACATTAGATAATTTTTTAACAATTCCTCCAATTTAAATGACAAAATATTTGGTGAAGGTAGATTGAAAGATCCCGGTTGTGTCAGTAGATAACAGAAAGCAGAAAACAGAGTCTCCTGTGTCAAGGTCCAACAATGTGTTTATCCATGCAAGCATCCACCCGGATAAAACGTTGTAAGTGTTTATATATGTTCCAGAGAGAGGCGAGATGCAATAATCATTTCAAATGTGGGGATGCACAGTCTTTCCTGGAAGGCTTTCATAGTGTTGCAATTGTTTGTACACATAAAAAGTGACAGAAGTACTTGAGGAAAGAATGCAAAAGGGAGCTTGCTCAACAACAATGGCACACTACTTCCTCCTTTACAGACAAGAGTCATAATTCGTACGGCTGCTATAACTTAAACCAGGGGTGTCAAACATGCGGCCCGCCAGAGGGTCCAATCCGGCCCGCGGGATGACTTTGCAAAGAGTAAAAATTAGTTGCTTTGATCATAAAGTAAAATACTGTTACAGATACGTGTGACGAAATGTTTTTTGCAATTGTAGATACACTGTGATCTGTAAGTTGTAATGCAAATGTGTAAATGATAAACTGAGGCATAATATTGTTGAAATTGCACCTTTTTTTCTTAAGAAATGTCAGGTTGTTCATAATGTTTTGTAAAAACATCAAATTTTCAGAATGTACTTGTACTTTTTTGCACTAAAACGAAGGGAAGAATTTGGAGTTGTTGTTATTTATAGGTTATTATGCTGTTATTTCACTGGTCCGGCCCACTTGAGATCAAATTGTGCTGTATGTGGCCCCTGAACTAAAATGAGTTTGACACCCCTGTCTTCAACTGATCGTTTGTGGCCATTTGCTGAAATCACTGATAGGTTGAAGTTTTTTTCGGAGGTCAAATTGTGTGTATTGATGCAAACAAGAAGACTTGCAAATACTGTATTTATGAACTTTTTTAAATTTCCGATCCAACATTTTAATAAGAGAACACAGCAGTGGTCACATTACAAGCATTTAATCAATTCCGCTGACTCAATACATTACAATGATTTCTCTGCAAAATCCACATAACAGAGCCTGAAGATCTACGGCTGCCAGTACATTTTAGACATGGCATCAGAGCGCTAAGCAAACGATTTCTCTGTATCTTCTCTGATGACACTGTGGATCCAGGGCAAATACGAGGAAATCTTCATATAGACTCCGTACTTGTATGTTCTGCAGGACTTGTCAAAGGAAAGGATCCCTGCAGCATAGATGTCCCCATTTTCAGCATCTGTGACAGCCAGAGCGCCTCCTGCATCTCCAAAACAAACATTTTCCTGATAATTGGTGGGTCCAGTGCAGAGCATGTTGTCGCCTACATCTGGTGTGAGTGGGTTAAGTTCATATTCTGCCTTACAGTCAGTGTGATTGACCAGTGGGAGTATGAGGTGTTTGAGTGATGTTGCAGGGGTGAAGTGAATTCCCCAGCCCCAGCCAGCGATGACCCCTGACCCAGCAACAGTGTCTCCCAGGTTCTGGCCTCTCTCTGGCAGAGGGATGGGGGTCACTTTATCACTCATTACCACAGGCTTCTTCAGCTGGATCAGTGCCAGGTCGTTGTCCCAGTCAGATTGTTTCTGGAAATCTGGGTGAAGCACAACCTGCCGGAGGGAAAGGACAATACAAATGAGAGAAAGTCTGATGGAGTGTTTGGTATTTCTGCTTTTAATTTTCATTCAACTGTAATGCAGTAGCACAGCAATGAAAATGTCCCTCTTAATATTGCATGGACTATCACATTAAATATTAAATACTCCGTTTGGTTATTTAGTTTTTTCAGATAGGTCTGGTTATATTAAATGTTGATGCGGTCAACAAATCATATGAAGAGACCAACCAGTTAGTTTGTCCCTCAATATTTTTCCAACTAACCCGGCCTATCTGTAGCACTCAGCTCCAAGACCACTGGTTCTTACTGAAGACGTACAAAAACATAGCTCAAAAAGTAGTAAATAGTGTATATGTTCAGTACTCATTTCAGCTGCGGATTGGTGCACTGTTAGTATTTCTGGCAGCAAAGTGTGTTGACTCGACTCAATATAAACACCAGTGTTCATGGTAAAGAGAGAGGGAACATGTCACCAAGCCACAATTTGTATGCTTTGGCTTATATGTACATTTTTTATATATATATATATATATATATATATATATATATATATATATATATATTTATATATTTGTATCGTTTTTTGACAAAAATGGATGTGGAACAGAGGAATACTCTACATTAGACTTCATCATCAAGACAATTCAAATAAGCCATGTTTCCATGCTTCAATCAAATGGTAAAAGATTATATTATTATTACATCAATTCTTCTTGCTATAAAGGTGCAGCCATAACAAATATGGTATCCATGTAATAGAAAATAGAACAAACTAATGAAAGCGAAAATAAAATAAATGTCTGTGCATTTGATTTCACATATATCCTGTAAGTCAGCACTGAATTATAGGGATTTATAGAAATCTAAACAGTAATGACGAACAACACGCATTTGAATAGAGGCTGCTGGGCTCTTCAGCATGGTCGAAGAGGTAAAGGTTTGTGTTTCAGATCAAATGTTTTTCTTGCTCACCTTCTCTACAGCAACCTCTGTGGAGGCATTAGCTTCTGGCCGTCCAATGATTCCCAGGTACACTTTAGGAATGACAGGCTCTTTTCCCTGAATGTCCAGTCGACTCTTTCTGACAAACAGGTTCCTGCCAGCCGTCAAAATCCAGCGGTCAGAAATGAGAGCACCACCTGCATAGCCTCCGCCCAGAATACTGTCAGTGATGTAGACCATGGCCTGCCAGGGGACATGAGGAGCCAGGGTCCCCCCGACCATTCGTCTGGAACGGAGTGATGCCAACCTGGAGGCTGGGAAATAAATAGGATGCATTTATTTATAGTTGATATAACTATATAATATAATATAATGTAAATTCAGACGGGTTATTTAAACACAACAAGGCTTTTGATGCCATTGATCCCATTTAGTTAAATATGATGCTTTCCATGGTTTTGAATATTCTGCCTATATCTGGTTGAATTTTACCAGAAAGAAAACATTTGACACTTGTTGATGGTTTCAAAATAAGTCCCCAAATGGTTAATAAAGGTGTCCCACAAGGATCAATATTAGAGCTCCTACTATTGTTGACCATCTTTATCCCACTGACCTTTAATGTTACTATAAACATTAAAAGTCTATTTGCTGAATTTTTATAATGCTATTTGTGATTGTTTTGATTAGTTTGTCTTTGATCATAGTTATGTGTGAATGAGTCGTCTTGTTTTCCTCTGAAATATATGACATTTCTTCTCAAAACTCCTGAATAAATAAAGCTTAATAATTTACTGATGCCTTTCCAAGATGTTTGTATTGAGCTCAGATATTTAGAACGCCAGTTCACCAGTTTGAACAGTTCATCTTTGTGTGTTAAACACTGTTGACAGCATTTCTTTTAAGCCGTTGTCCCTCAAGTACAACTTACACATATTTTATAAAATGCGTTTGTCGTCAGTATCTAATGATTTCATGCTCTGAGGGTTTCCTCCAGAAACAATTAATTAATCTTGAAGATAAAGAAAAAGAAAAAGAAAGAAGATAATCTATCCAATTGCTGTGCTTTGATCCACAAGTCTTTTGTGTGACTGAGATAACCATAACAACTGATTCTGGTGATCTGCTCTTCAAAGTGATGCCAACATGTTTAGAACATGGATGGCTCTGTTCATGATCATTAATTGTGTTGTAATGTAATGATTTCTGGTGTTTTGTTTAATCAATGTATTCAACAGAGTAAGCAATGGGTTACAAGTGCCAATAAATAATAGTTCTATTGTTCTTTCTATCATTAATTTAATATTTTGTACTGAAAATAAGCTCCCTTCTTTTATCAACAAATGATTTTTCAACATGCCTCCAGTCAGCTTTGTCACATCTCTCTCTGGTCTCTGAGCGCTTGGTTTAGCCGTGTTTTTTAAAAGCTGTTTGAAGAAAAGAAGGCGATTTCCCTGTCAGATACTGTAGCTTTATAGCAACATGTCTGGCAATCTGAAATGAGCAGTAATAGCCCAGCCCTCAGATCCCGCAGGAAAGCCCGTGTCATTTCACTGAAGAGTTATCTATCTGAACAGCAGCTGTTAAGGAGCTATCAGTGTAAAACAGTAGCTTCAGAGAACTTGAGCCTGGAGCCACTTGAATTTGTTCTGAAATAAAAATCTGGTGCTTGGATCCTTTTGTGACACCTTTGTCAACCATTTGTGGACTTAATTAAAAGACATGTAGGATCATATATTCTGACTTTATTTACATACATGTTCCCAGCTTAATACTCTTATACTCTGTAGGATGTGTTTTTGTATATATATATTATTATCTGAATCTTCAAACTAATTGAAATTAACAAACACATGTAGTGGAGTAAAAATGTTATACCGGCTAAACATCAACAGGTTATAAATGTTTTGTGAGTATGTTAGTGTGCCACCATTAGCATTTAAAGCACTGTGCTTAAGTACAGACTCAGCTGCTAGTATGGCTGTAGACTTGGACTAGTCATGCCCTCTTCTTGCTGCTCAAATAAACCAACAAATATTCTTTTGTACATATTTTCGTAAATATGTCAAATCAATGTAAAAACGCAAAATTGGTTTTGAATAACGACACCATGTTCATCAATGCAAAGCATGTTTGTGTGTTGTACTGCACGTTACCTGACACAGAGCTTTTAATCTTTTCTTCTGCGTGAGCCTCGTCTGCCAGACAGGCCGATGCAGCCAGGAGGAGCACAGTCAGAGAAAACCTTCAAACAACAAACATTAAATGTCTCATTGCCCATTTGAGGATCAAAAATGACACAATTGTAAACTAATCAATTATTCAATAATTACAAACTAAGATAATTAACGCAAAGCATTTCTGGTTAATTATTGGAAAATTAAATTAAAGTTTTTTAAAAGTAAAGTTATGCAAACACTTACAGATCGTTACCTTTTTGTTGTAAGTAATGATAAGGCTCAACTAGGAATGTTTTAATCCCAAGTATTTAATATTTTTTGCTGAGAAACAGATTTATAGTCAGGTGGATTCAGAGAGATTTAAATGACAAAATAATATTTTAACTTACCACATTTTGTTGATAACATTCATCTTCTGCAGTGATGGTTATAATGTATTTGAATGTGCTGTGCATTTTGGAGCAGGGAGTATTTATATCTGCTGAGAGACAGAGCGTTTGCCAGGGAAACTTTGCTTGGCAGAAAAACGCTAATTCCTGGAATCTGAAATGAAGAGTTGCAAAATCTCCCTTTCTATCAGTTGGGAGACTCTCCACAGTCCCAATTTAGGACAAATAGCATTTTCTTGTATGATAAAGGGAATTGAACTCAAACTGTAAACAGCAAAGTACTTCTCTGGACTGTTTTCAGAAGTTTCATCATGTGGTGTAAAACATCCAGCTCATGTTTTTATCCATACATTATGGTAGATTTAGCTTCTTTTTTTAACTGTTTAGTTCAGCTTTGGATCCTGTGTCATTTTTAATAAGATTGGAGGTTTTGCAAAGTAAAACTATTTCAAATTCAGTGTTCAAAACGAGACGGTCACTAACAGTTTGTCCTGTTTGCGTCATAGTTTTGCATCATAGTTTACTAAAAGTAAACAAAGCTGGCTGATTATAACATGTTTATCTCTTGTGGATGAGAACATAATAATATTGCAAAACACTGTGCTGTTTATCTTTTTATTACAGAAAATAAAGCAGATATTACCACATTCAATTTTACTGCAGGGATCAAAAACACACAATGTCCATCAAATTCCTGGCAGTCAATAGTTAACTGTGACAGCAGTGAGTCAGATGTGTGCTGCAGGATGGAAAGTCCAGCATTACTGCTTTGGGTATTTACAAGAGGTCACAGAGAGGTTGTAAAAGTTTGTATTTAGTTTAAATATTATAATTAAACTATATTTAATTTCATAGTTTGCTGCCTTGATTCATTCAGCATCTTAAATTACAATGCTTTGCAATATTTCACAACACTGCTGTCAAGTCAATGTTTTAACGTGAAAAATCATCAAAGATAAGTTCCCATAAGAAACGTATGCACAAGGTTACAGTGTTTGGAATAAGGCTGATCATAAAACTATTTTTTGCTGATCATCTTATTTTGCTTTTGATTGTCTCTAGACTTTTTTATCTTTCACTACTGGTTTCAAAGAAAGTGAGCAAGGTCTCATTCAAACAGTTTCTAAAGATCAGCATACTCAACCTCAAGCCAAAACGAATGACTAAGCACAGTACGTGGAAGATAAAAAAAGTTTTAATCTAATAACAACACTCATTAGTATTACACATGTGTGCAGATTGTGAATGTATATTGTAAGAGTATGTACATGAATACTGACACAGAAAATGTACATAGACTGCTTCAAAGCCTCTCCTTCTTTCCATGCCATTAGGATTACACAATAATAATAATAATAATAATAATAATAATAATAATAATAATAATAATAATAATAATAATAATAATAATAATAATAATAATAATAATAATAATAATAAATTGTATTTGTAAAGCGCCTTTCACAGCTAAAAGCAATCTCAAGGCGCTAATTACTAATCACATAAGTTCCCACATGCAACACGCCTGAGATTCATATCTTGGACTTGGAAGTTAGTTAAATTGTGCAAAAGGATTTCAAATGTGTTCTTGAGAGCTTTTCCTGAAGATAATCAGTTTAATCATATAATTGAATATGAAAATCTTGAAAACCAAACACTGATTTCAAATGAAGCCATTTCAGGGTCGCAGTGTTGGCTTCACAGTACTCAGTGACCCGAGGCAAGTGCACTCTTAACTGGATCAGACACAGAAGCTGTTCATTTAGGAAGTGCTTCTCTTCTCTCAAATTCAGCCCTTTAGCCTCATAGTTGTTGAAAAACTACAAAATGACTTGCAATGAAAACTTATACAGCCATTGACGTGGAGAGGGTGAATTCTTGTGACTTTGCCAAGACTGCACACAAGAAGTGGACGTAGTCACGGTGACTGTCACCCATTGGTTTGTGGACTACTGTTTTTGAAACCTCAAGTTAGTTTTTTTGTAACCACAAGTGACACAAGAGGGTGGAGCAACCGGGTCATTTTCTTATAGACTTCTTTGCAATCAGACTTGTATTTGCAACCAGTTGAGTCGACCCCTGCTGGCCATTTTAAAGAATGCAAGTTTAAGGCATTTCCACACTGGCTTTACTTTTCAGACCCAGGATGTTGCTGCTTGGACTTCGATGTTCCTCTCACTTTTCATCTAGCGCCATCAGCAGGTCATATTTTGGGAGCCTTTATCTGATAGTACAGCCGTAGAGATTTGACAAAAACATTGGCCAGCCTCTTTGCAATGTCATAGTTAGCATCTTAGTCCCCAATGCCACCAGGGTGCCACCTAAAAGTACCATTTAAATGAAGCAATTTAACTCCAAAAAGTAATCCCTTGCAGAAAGTATTTCATAGAGGAAAATAAGTTCCAGTACAAATGAAACAGTGATCGTCACCTCAGAGAGAATACATACAGCTGCCTTGTGTTGTATTATTCATAGCCTGCCTTTTACCACAGCTTAACCCATACTATTTAACGGCTGGCTTTGATTACGCTTCTCTATTACATGCTAAAACATTAGACCAGTCACTCAGGCTACTGGGGCCCCATATGGAATCAATCAGCAGCCAGCTTATATCTGGTTGGAAAGCAGAATCAGACATATAACATGACCCTTACTATAACATGGAATATGCTACTAGTTATTTATTTGGCAGGTTTATAAACCCCTTGAGGATTAAGTTACATAAGACTGCTCAGCATGAACATTGCTGTTTATTCCTTCAATTAAACATTTTATCAGCAATGTGAGCTTCACTTTACATTTCAGTTTTAATGTATTTACTGTAGAATGCCTTAAAGCAGAAAATGTTTTATATGCAGAGTCAAGGCACGTGCAGATCAGTAATGTGTCCGACAACGTGTTGTCCAGTGTTTCAAACCACTGTAGGGGTCTCACTTGAGTGCTGTAGTGTCTGCTCCCCGGGGGCAACACAGAGGATAGGACATGACCCATGTGCCAGACAAGATTAAAGCTGTGCACACGAGCAAAGGCCATCAGGGGCAAAGTTGGACAAATGCCCAAGAGAGGATGGATGCATTTTACCCCGCCTCATACTGTTCACCTCTTATTAGTGCCATGTAATATTGCTCTCTGGCTCTTTTCCCAACTCTGTCCCTCTTACAGTAAGTGTCTTTTTTTTTACAGCATTTAAGTCATAGAAATGTGGAACTACAGTACATTGCCATCAGTTGGACAATGAAAAGTAAAATATGTGAAGGTGTACATAAAAGTAAAGAAACTGATGCTAAAACAAGCTTGGAGACAAAGTGAGTTCACCAGTGATAGAGGCTGTAAGATACAAAGCATGAGACATGTTTGAGAAACAAGGGAGAGAAGATGAGGAGGTGGGGGAGACATGTCAGAGGGCGAATGTGGGATGAAAGAATGAGAAAGAAGCTGCTGTGGATTTTACCTTGAAGCTCTAGGGGAAGAGCGTGTGCATGTGATGAAGACTGCTGTAAGCCTCTCAGAGGGTGAGGGGAGGGGGAAGCAGTGGAGTGGGGACTTGATGTTGAGCGCTTTACAGAATGAGAGGTGGAGAGGAGAGGCTGAATCACAAGGACACAGAGCTGGAGTGTGTGAGAGGCTCTGTGCTTAATGTGTGCTTCTCAGGAGAATGAATAATGAGGACTACAGCTCCACTTTCTTCTTCACTGGAGGATTTTTAACTGGATTTTACTTCCACTGAGTTAGCACTTTCAAACTGGATTTTTTTCCTGTTATCAACCTCTAGCTGCGCAACTGCTCTCTGGTCCATAACAGTGGAAATGCCGGTAAGATTATCATTTTTTGTGTGGTTATAAATGACAACTGTTTTCCTTAATAAATACCACAAAATGAGAAAAGATATTTGCATATGAATAATTACGTTGCCTAGGATGCTTACCTGTTTGTGCATTTGAATTATGTTAATTTGGATTATGTTACAATTTAGAAACTGACAAGTGCTGCACATCTTTGGAGTTAAAGGTTTCAATATTATTACTTTAAGCTGATTTATAAATATTTCAAAGCACAGTAATAATCTCAATAATTTAAATAAATGGCTGTTAAGTCACAATCTATCGCTGAATGATGTAACGTAATGGCGGTTGAGCCTATGGTCCAATTATAAAAACCCTTGCATTTGCATTATTGCAAAATGGGTGTCTGTGGAAAAATCATAAGCTGCAACACTGTTTGGATATTTGGGAAGTGACATCCAAAAACACACCTGCAGTTACCACTTATCGCCATAGGTGACACCAAAGAGAAAGAAATGGAGATCTTCGAGATAGTAATTTTTACTAAGAGCACTGTCGGTCATCAGAGTATTTAAATTAAGTGACTGAGCAATGCTTCCCCAAGATACATGGCAAAGTAATTCATGTGAATGTAACTGGAAATTGTTAATCATAGTGACACTGTAAATATTAAATAATTGTAAACTTTGCTTGCTTGCTTGCATTGGTTGGCTCATACATCATGTTCATTTAAAATTCAATAAGAAGATCACTTTTATTAAAATAATTGTCTAATGCTCTGATGGAGTGAAACTTTGAGGGGGATTCTTACTCGGTGTTATCGCTCAGGCATGCAGCAGCTCTTGACGGAGTAAAGCGAGGTGGGCCATTAGCAGGGTGTAGTTTAGACTGGGACTCATTTGCAGGATGGAAAACCACACATACACACAAATGCAGAAACACACACATACACACACACATACACACACACACACACACACAGGTGTATGATTCAATTTCAGCAATCAATTCAACCGTATCTGCTCAACTTGGTAGATTACAACCTCCAAGTTACTGCGTAATTATTTAGTGCTGCATACAGGTTATCAATAAAATACTTATTGGGTACCTCATTTTAATGTAAGTACAAGGAAAGAAGACACAAGGTTAGGTCATGAGGCATTAACAATGTATTGTTTAAGAGGGACTTGTTACACTGCAAGTATTTTCTTTTAAACTGAGCAGCTATGTAGTAATCATTGGGTGCAATATTAATATTATAGGGTAACCAGGCAGGAAGAATGGGCTAACAGACTTGATATTGAAATTGTTTATATTATCAATAATTATCAGTAATTATATATTATATTATATATTTACAAGACATGACAAGTGTATTAGTTCTTATAAATATAGTTTGTGTTAATAATGTTTTGAACAACATATTAGATTTAGCCTAGGAAAAGAGGTGTTACTTTATATCTTTGATGATAAAATACTTTATCATTTAATAAATGATGTTTATGTTTTTATAAAAACTACAGTGAGAGATAAAGTAAAACTACTGTTGGAAGGCAGACGCATAGCAAAAAGAAATGCTGCCAGAGAAAGTTTACTCCAAGCGGGACACTAAGACAAGGACGGATAAAACATCAATAACAAGAAAGTAACACTTGTATATGTTTGTATCTTTGTCTGTATGTATGTGTGTGTGTGTGTGTGTGTGTGTGTGTGTGTGTGTGTGTGTGTGTGTGTGTGTGTGTGTGTGTGTGTGTGTGTGTGTGTGTGTGTGTGTGTTGCTTTGGCACTTCTCTGACAAACACAAGTGAAGCAAACAGACAGAATGACAGATGTAAAGATGTGAAGAGAAAGTTGTCCTTCTGCTCATGTGCTGTGGCAAACGGCCTCAGGCAGCTCTGAACCAGCCTGTCCATCATTACTGGAAAATGACCCTTCTGTGAATCGAGTGACCTGGCCTGAGAGCGACCGACCGAGGCCCCACAGTCTCCCTACATATGCCTGAACTGTCACTCAGAGACAAAGCCTTGTCAAAGGAAATTCACTGCATGCATGAACAACTTACAACTAAACGCAACTATTGCAGCACAATGGTCCCCAGAGAACGACAAACTGTGGGCATTAAAAGGGTCCAGTTTATTTGTGCACATGTCATCAAATATGGTAAAAATTGGCGATCAGTTAGAGCTGATATCTCGACAACTACAACCATTACATTTAGTAAAGTATTTATGATAACATATATGATCCCCTGACTTTTCTTCTAGCACCACCAGAGGAAATATATTGACATCAATTGATTGATTGCCATGAATTCAGATAATCAAGTTGTTGTCTTGTTTAGTGAAATAGCTCGACATCAGGGCCTACCTGATGGATTGGATTGGTTCATGGTTCACCTAAATTATATTCTAATGCCCATGGTGATTCTGACTGACTTTTCCTTTTGAGCCACCATGCAGGTGACGTTTTTGGATGTTATTGAAATATCTCAATAACTATTAAAGGGATTGCCATTCATGGTCACCAGATGAATCTAGTGCCATCATCAGCTCATTTCTTTTGGTCCAGTACTTTATGTTATAACATAAAACCTGCACAAATAATGATGTTGAAGAAATAAATGTGCCTCCACCAAACCTATTTGAGGGCAACTAATAATGTGTAACAAACAGCTCAAATAAAGATATGAACAACCAAGTGCAGCAACGCAAGGTTGAACAAGATGTGATCCGTTAATAAAAAGATAAGGCTGGCATTTTGCTTTTGTGTTATTGTCAACAGACAAAACTCATTTGACTAGTGATGCAAATCTTTAAAAACAAGTCACAAATATTCATCGTCCTTTTTTTTCTTCTTATTAAAATGTTCTACAGTTAATGGGTGTTACTCAAACAGAAGTAAATAGTGCATTTGACATGGACTATTTTCAGCTGCAGATTAATTCACATTTGGTGCTCTGTGTAGGACTGACCTAAAATAAACTATAGTTCATATGTTCATAATGAAGAGACCCAGAGCAATGTTATGTCTCACTGATCTTTATGTATAACTGTATTGAGGCTGATTCTTACCCATATGCCTCGACTGGAAAGCAGTTTGGGTCAATTCCTGTTGTTTTTAAATGTTGCTTTATAAATAAAGTGACTTGATTTAACCTGTGCGATTTGTTGACGATAAGAACAATTTAGAATATAACATAAGAGCACAAGAGCAAGAAGAAATGGCACTCACTGTTTGATTTCTGTTGCCCTGTTGGCTTCTGATGATGTGTAAGTCTATTATCCCGATCCACACATGATCCTCAATTTGGTTGACTCCAAGGATGACCCTGAAATAAATATGGATAAAGGCCTTGGTTTCCAATTTACGTACATAGAATAGCACCTGTTTGACCCAATCCCATTATTTGTAAAAGCTCAAAACAGTCACCATGACAGTCACCACACGGTGTCTCCTATAATTGCATCAAGGTCTCTTTTGAACACCTCAAGTCCTATGAACTAATTCACTGCACCTTAAGTGCCTGTTAAAACATTATCATTAACACACAGACATGATACAAATATTTGTAGATTTAGTGTGTTTTACACTCTGCGAAGATATCCTTTTTTTTTTAGTATTAAAGTAATCCAGTCATAGTTGTCGGTACATACGTACATGGGTACTTTGCAAACCGCAACTGACAATAGTTAGTTTTAATGGTGCCAATGTGCCAACTTGTAAACAAATATAGGCTAGGAAAAAAACAAATAAAACGGGGCTCAACTAATTTACTGACCACATGGAAATTGAATACTTCCTGTTTACATCTCCCAAAGCATTATGGGAACTGTTGTCCCAAAACCTTTAGGGCATATCTTTACTAATAATAAGACACAGGATGATAATAATAAAACTATCAATATGTTGCTGCTGAAACATAAAGTGATTGAAGCAATATAAATGTTTTCTTGGTATCTTAAAATTGCATTAATTTAGCTGACAGTATAATCCAAAGTGATGTACAATACAACATGTGGCTACAACCCACAAAATTGCAAGAATCATGCAAGTCTGTCAATTTCATCAAATATACTGAACTACTTCAAGTGCTACATTTAGAGAACTTAGAGAAACTTTAGAGAAATGTTATTTATATTTTTTTACAAAAAGAAAATGATGACCCATGTTGTACTCTATAGAATGTCTTTGTCCTCTCACACAAATACAGGTAGATCTCTTAATCTGTAGCCTGCTGATTGTAAAGATATCGGGGCTGTGTGTCTCTGTGTGTGTGTGTGTGTGTGTGTGTGTGTGTGTGTGTGTGTGTGTGTGTGTGTGTGTGTGTGTGTGTGTGTGTGTGTGTGTGTGTGTGTGTTGCTCTCAGCTGCTTGTCTCACTATGCCTGAGGTCTTGCCACAGGGAAGACTTCCGCTTGTCATCTTCACTCAAGGTAAAGTCAAAGAGCACCATAATGAGGTTCATCCTCTACTCTCCCAAAAATAAATCAATATGTATATGTTTCTATGACATGAAAACAATTGCCCAAAACTGTTTTAAAAAGTGTTTTTACTTTTTACAGCTATGTTTACATGGCATGTGATAGTTAACTTAATTATCTATGTATGTGAAAGACTTACATACTAATAAAAAGCTGAAACCCTCTCCCACCCCTTTCAGTATTTTAAAAGGAATTAGATTATCACTTCAAAATCTTTCATAATGTAAACCCTCAAAACACTCTTGTAAATCTTGGCCTTGATCGCTGCAAGTTATGAAATGTTATCATTGTTGCTGTAGCAGAGTATTACTTTCATAGGTGAGAAGTGAATTTCAAGGTGCTTTGAGAGAGCATGAAGGCAGATCTGACCAAAAAATAAAACAACTCCACCAAACAAAACAACAGAGGATGATTCTGCTGAACCCAGGATTACATTTACAGCATATCTGAATATAAAAATGTGGAAATAATCTGTGCATGGCACCTGCAGCATGGTTAATGTAGGGTTAAGGTTAGCTAAAGCTACTTGAAAGATATGGCCCTGGGCCCTCGTGAACTAAAACATGCTTAACATTGTTTCATCAGCTTGTTACTTTATGACCTTTTCTAACTTCATGAAATGTTCTGATAACATGCTTCAGAAGTCCGATACATATTTCTGTTTGGTTTCTCAGAGACAGCTGTAAAGCATGGTTTAATACAGTGGATTTTCTTTTTTTTTAATACTGGGATTTGTGTTGAACTATTTATGCAGCATATCCCTCCCAGATGCTAAATGAGTCTATTAGGGTTAGGAGAGGAGAGGAGCTAGACCTCTCTGGGGTCTAATTGACTCCAAACATAAGTTATGTCATCTTCATTAATGTGCAAATCCACTGTGTGGCAAAGGGAAGGATTATCACTTCAATACCTTCCTACATCTTTTGTTTTTAGTAAGGTCTGAAAAATTAATAATTTTGCAATTATTGTTATTATTATTACACATACAGTGATACAGTGCAGTGAGGAAGTAAAGTGATTTTCAACATCACACAAGGGCTCATTCACAAGGAGCCTCGACTGTGTCTTTTATTAAGCATGCTTGAGCAACATGCTTAATAAAAGACACTGTACACCGCCTATCGGGCAACAGCACACAGAGTCTTGAAGAATGACACATCAATTCATGCGTCCTTTCTGAATGACCAAGTGGATACCAAGACAACCATATAAGATAATATAGAGGCTACCAAAAGTGTTAACAATTAGGTAGTCATTGGACACCCTCTGCCCGAGCTGTATTCTCACATGGGGCACAAACACAGCTCATTCATTTATACAAAATCCATCCGGTGTTCTCATTTCAAGACCATAAACTGTTGAAAGTGGGCAATTACCTGCCTCTGAACAATGTAATTGTGAAGATAATTTAGAACTACATACATATTATTTTTAGAAGACAGGTTTAAAATGGAAGAACTGAGTGAAAATCACGACTAAATAGAGTTCAAACAAAGGTGAACCACACTCAGGAAAATTGAACCGAGAACGCTTGCTAAACACCAAGTGCTTAGAAACGGGGAGATTGCGTTCTCAGTGGTGATATTACAGAAGAATCAGGATCTGGTTGAATGCCAAGTAGGTTTTCACATATTCAGAAAGTTTACAAATATGTCAAAGACATCGAGATCGAGATCTGCAGCTGACCAGCTCAAGAATTCCAGAGATACTGAGGCACATACAGACAGGAAAACCCTGCTCTCTGAGTACAACAAGGCAACATGATGCTATTTTACGTAGAAAGGTTTCAGTGTTCAGTCTGACATTATAAAACAGGAACCAAAATGTTCTTTCTAATAACATTAACTGAAAGGGATGTGAAATGTAAACAGAGATTCACTGTGAGAAGCAGAGGCAAGCGTCCCTCACACATTAACGATGGTTATTAAGGCTTCAATGGCACAATAAGTTATAAAAGCCACCTGTGATTCAGCCTGTAGAACAGAAAACAGTCTTCTTCTTTGCTATCATAACATTTTTAACTCACTGCTGTACTTCCTCTCTCCATGATTCCTCTTGCACACCACGTGCCAAATGTCTTGAGCACGATGCTCTTTCCAAAAATGTGCTGTCATGTCTGATTCTGAATAAAACCATAAGGAATATTCACATAAAATACCTAGTATCTGTACGGTTAGTACTGCATACAAGTATGATATGATAGAAAAGCAAGAAAGCTTTTCCCAGTTGTATTACCTAAAGCTATCTTTTATTGGTACATAATTAGATTTTGCTCTCTGTAGCGTTGATTCTCATGTGTATTTACCATCAGCGTATTAATTCGAATTTAATTTGTGGAAGGAAGACTGATATTCAAATTCAAAGAATTCAAGCATATGTGAATGAGTTGTTGGCCATGTCCATCTTGCGACCCTTTCATATGCAGTTCTTCTAAGTGTTCATTAAATCCTGAACATTACGCTCGGCACAGACGGCACAGTTCTCAAAAACCTCATTATACTGAAGCTAAATCACTGCTGATAACTGTCAGAGTGAGAACATGACATTTGGTTTGGTTTTGTTCTGGTCTGAATATGTCCATCCCTGTTACCCTTTGTTTTCTTGGATGTGTGTACCTTCATGCTCTCCAGCTCAGTGAACAGCCTAAATGATTGAAGGACGGGTGTATTTAGTTGTCAGCTGAGAGTGACATTTGGTACTGAACTTAGAGTCTCTGCTTGGGTACTGACAGCATTGAGTTGCAGTTGTTAGGGCACAAGAACAGCATGTAACCACAACAGAAGTAAAAAATCACAGTCCATACTCCGTTTGGAAAGCTTAGATAAAAGACTAGCATTTATATGAGTGTTTCTTTTTGTGTAATCTGAGACGATTCAGCTGTTTTTAAGTCTTTAAGTCTCACAGTTTTACCTCTCCACACCTTCCATAAAGTATTGCATTATGTGCTTGGCTTTATATATGACACAACATTACAGTAAAACAATGACTAAAAGGTATGTTTTGAGACAATCAATGTACAGGCATGCAGTTGACATTTAGCAACATATTGAATAGCAGCTGTGTTAGAGTCAGATGTGTAAACAATAAGGATATGTACAAAGTAGTGTCTTCAAATGAATGACTAGTTTAAACATGTCTTTCCAGCTAAAAGCCAATTCTAAAAACTATCCAGTGAGTTGGAAATGAATATGAATTAATATGAATACCCTAAATGCAGACATTTGTAGTTGAAACACATTGCAGAAGTCAAAGTGTTAACTGTTATAAAATCCAGAAATTGGCTGACATGGTTCATGAGAAATTACAAATTGAATGGGATATTTTGTGACAGAACAGTATTTAGAGAATAGATAGCTGAGAAGACAAAAACTGGTGATACAGCATTTGCTTTTGTACAGTATGTGTGCTCAGGGGGAACTTTTACCTGCAATGCCCAGTTTACTCATTTTAGAAATAATTGTGAAATTAGTGACACTTGAACGAAATGATTTTTGAATGTGTTGTTTTGTCCAGAGTGATTTTTAAATGGCAAACTTAGAAGCTGAAAAGAGCGATAGAGTGGATGTGAACACTACTGTGTGACGAGAGTGGTCCCAACAGTAAAGACTGATGTTTTCCCCTACAAGGTTGATGGGAAAGTGTTGATTTGTTTAGAAGTGAGAGAAACTTGTGCCATAAAACCTTGGCTGACGTGCAGATTTATGACACACAGTACCTTATACTGCTTTTAACAAGATTTGATCATTATTTGCACAGACAATTTAACTGCCTCCATATATTCTTTGTTTTTCATCAGTATAGTTTCCCAGTCCAAGACATGGTTTCCTGAGTGGCCCTACCACCTACACATCACAAGGGGTAAGACCAGTCTATCCTGGGCCATGACTGCTCTTCACAACGTCAGTGTTTCTGGGACTACGGCCGTTCTGCTGACGACTACAGATTCTCTGTTTAACCTGACTGCAGCGGCTCAGGCAGGACTCGATACAGGCCAGTCACTGGCCCCTCTCTGCACCCTGTGTTGCTGTGGATTTCTCAATCGTACTTTGGCAGTGGTGTTCATGGTCAGCCTGGCATTTGCTATTGTGGTTGGAAATGTGGTCACCCTTACTGTCTTTGTGCAAACGAGGCAGTCCCGAACACCACAGGGATACCTGAAAGGTAAATGTTGTTTCATCTTACCACTCAATGCTAAATGCAAAGTTGTTATTTCAGAAAGTTATTTAAACTAACCATATGAATGGTGATATGCTTACACGTTCCACAATGCTAATCCTTAGGCAAAGTTCCTGCTGGCATTAATGCAATATTCATGCTGAACATAAATAAATGAAAAAAGGAAATTCATATTTCTATTAAAATCTATATTGTTTATAAGAAGAAGAAGATCAACCTGCCAACACCAAAGACTTGGTCATGTATTGCAGTACCTTATCTAATTTAAGAGGTGCCCATATTGCATTTTATCCATTTCATAGTGAAGTTTTAATTTAAAGCGTTGGAATTGGCAAGAAAAACAGCCTGAATATGTCCCCTAAACCCTCTTCTTCTTGTTGTCTCTCTCTGACAGTGTCTCTGGCCATAGCAGACATGATGGTCGGTGTCCTCGTGGTCCCTTTCTGCGTCTACACTGAGATCTCTCTCATGGTGACCAGCTCACCACCCATTTGGTACCAGGGTAGTTCTACTTTCCTTGACACCTCTTCTTCTCTCGGGGGGCTGGTGAGCCCTTGGCAGCCCTGCATGCTGATTGGCCCCGTGTTTGCTGGATGCACCTTTGTCTCCATCAGCACCATCTTCCTCATGACACTGGAGCGAAGCGTGGCCATCCTACGGCCACTCCACAAGGACGCCTTGGTGACGCGGAGACGAACTCTGCTCCTCATCCTGCTCTCCTGGGCTGCCAGCTTCCTGCTGGCTCTTGCACCCCTCATCTTCAGCAGCAACTTCACTTTGGAGTACAATGAGTGCAGTCGTATGTGTAACTACACCCCACTAATGTTTGGCGGCCAGCTTCCACCTGATGCCAACATTTTGCTGTTATTCCCAGCCTTTGACTTCACACTGCTTGGTGGCACATTAGCAGTTAACATTGTGTCTTTCACAAGCATACGAAGGTACTCTCGAAAACGCAAACTGCTCTCAGAGGGGAGTCTGAATGACGGAGGGGGAGTGGGAGGAGGAGGAGGAGGGGGAGGGTGCCCTCACAGGCCCTCCTTTTCAGACATTAAAGCTGCCAAGACGATTGGCATACTAACATTCGCCTTCACAGCATCCTTCTCTCCCATCGCAGTATTTGTGCTCGGGAACGTGGTGGGATACACCTGGTGTAACTTTTCCTTTTTTGCCTTCTGGATCCTGACAGGAAACAGTTGCTGCAATGTTATTATCTACAGTGTCAGGGACCACCGCTTCAGGAAAGGTGTGACCCTGCTCTTTCAGCGAGACCGCTCCCACCCACATGGTGAGAAGGCCTGAGAGACATGTGCATGCTTTGATGCAGCTTTTTATTAAGTTTGATTTTAAAGGAATAGTTTGACATTTTGAGGAAATATGCATAATTACGTTCTTGCCAAGAAGATAGATGCCACGTCTGCGTGGTAAATATCTACCTGGAGCCGGGAGCTGGTTAGCTTAGCTTATCATAAAGACTGGAAACAGGGAAACAACAAGCCTGGCTCTGACCAAAGTAACACAATCTGCCAACCAGCACATCCCCAACTCATTGTTTAACACTTAATGGATCTCCTTTATCCATAAAAAACAAAACGTTTCAGATAATGTTTTGGCTATAAAACCACAATTTGTCGTTTTTAGTTTGTACACTTTTCGTACAGATTAAACAAACAAGATATACTGTTGTAATTTGTGAGTTTTAGAGGTGCTGGTAGGTATATTTTGTTAACTTTGGACAGTGCCAGGCTGGCTGTTTCCCCCTGTTTCCAGTCTTCATGAAAGCTAAGCTAACCATTCCCAGGCGTGGGATTCATATTTACGGTAAATCCGTGATGAGAGAGGTTATCAATCTTCTCATCTCATGTCCTAAACTGCTATTAAACTATTCCTTGAAATTCAAATGTAAACTGCATCTGAGATTAACACAAATAGGTCAATCAAACATAAAAAGGAATGCAATTCTTTGCTACTAAGAATTGTTAATAGAAACTAAATTTGTCCTTCCTCTATCGTCAAACCTCTTTCCTGAAGCTTTATATATTAAGCTTTTTATCAGAGGGCTTTTATGAGCATTTTATTAACTTCAGGAACAAGATTGTATCTCCATGAGCAGCACTGACAACCACAATAACCACACAGTTAATGTTTTATGTCAGGGGTGGGATTGTCATCTATTAATTAACAAGGGTTGTTTCTGTGTTTAGAAATATTGCCACTGCCTCCTCTTAATAATGTGGATTACAAATGTTTCGGTTCAGGGAACAGTTCATACCCTAGATTTGATCCTATTGTGTTTCATATTTATTTTTCAGCAGCTTAATTTCAATCTATTTTGAAAAAAAAATCTGCCTCAAGTATCAGAAATGCACTTTATAAGTTACTATGTAGTTTCAATTTAAGCGTTTTATAATATTGGTTATTTTTGTCTACGCAAATGTGAATGAAAGAATGATCTGTATATTTTTCAAATCGGTTTATAAACTAAATGAATGGGATGCCAAGCATGGAGATTTAGGATAGAGAGCATTATGATTATAGCAGACCCCCATATTGTGCCGGCCTCTCTTTTCAGGGTGTAATATACTTGTAACATAAAATGCTCTCACCAGAGTGTCAGCTATAAGTCTTGTGTATTGTTTGGAATTCTGTATTGTACAATTTGACAATATATTAATATATATAAATGAGGTTTCGAGCATTCAGCATAATATGGCAACATTTTTATTCAAGATGAAATAGCTGCATTGTTGCATGTAATTCTGTCATAATCAATACGCCTTTGATATGGTAACAATTCAGCAACAGAATCAACAAGGAAGCTGAAAACTGATAAACACAATAAAAGGGATTTTCTTTCTTGTTAAAAACATTATTCCAATAGTTCAATGAACATGATATTGAAATACAAAATCATTTTGTCTCATTTACCCATTTAAGTGCCCATTAAAGGGATAGTTTCACATTTTGGAAAAAATGCTTATTTGCTCTCTTGCGGAAGAAGAAAACTCAGCAAGCATGGGAATAAGTGTATTTCACAAAATGTCACACTATTCCTTTTAAACCAACAGATGGACTATTTTCTTAAATAAAGGGTGCTGTGATGTACTGCACGTTGACCCAGTAACAAACATCAGGGAATTTGATGTTCAACAGAAAGAAAACAAATCTAATACGTTAAGATGTCGTGTGCGGACTTCACTGCATGAATGCATTTTGAGTTTTAGAAAAAATGAATAATCATTTATTTTAAACATGTCACAGTCATGGAAAAGTTTGAAATCAACAGCGTCCTAATCATCGTTGGTTCTATGTAAGAAAACAAGTGATTATTATTGTGCTGATATTTAAATCACTGTACGAAGTTTGTATCAATAGTGCATAATTCATCAGTGGTGATTGCATCAGATTTGGTAATAATAAATGTGTTTGGGAACATTTCATTTGTGAGTTTAATAGGGTTCAGTGTGACAGTAATGCACTCAGCTCACTGCTGTAATATTTACAATCTCAGCAGTTACAGAAGTTGCTGGGAAACAAACTCAGCATTTCTCTATTTACTCTGAAACATTATTGGCTTGATCCCACTGGGATCAGATTAGCCATGTTATGTAATGTGGAGAAGGAGCTACAGTAGCATCACAGGATACCTGGATACATGAGGGAATATTTGATAGTCTGCAGGTAAGAAAGCAGAGTGAGGTCTAGTGTTTGACACGGAAGCATCTAAAATAGTACATCTTAAGCCTCAAGCTGCAGAAGAGAAACAAAGTGAGCCAAACTTGGATTTGAGGAGTGTGTGTGTGTGTGTGTGTGTGTGTGTGTGTGTGTGTGTGTGTGTGTGTGTGTGTGTGTGTGTGTGTGTGTGTGTGTGTGTGTGTGTGTGTGTAAAGTGTTTTACAATTATTCTGTTAAAGAGTAACCTTACAATTTGAGAAGACATTAGAGAGCGAGATGGAAGAGGCGAGAGACTTGCTGCTAATGTCGGCAGCGGTGTGATATAAGGATACTTCACCTCCGGTCCCAAAATGAAATAAATGATCTGACACTTATCTACTCATGTGACCCAGAAGAAGGACAGAAAGAGAGCAGGGGAGAAGGACAGAGACAATGAAAAAGAAATAATAAATCATGGATCCTTATATGGATTAACGTGAACAAGAAGTTTATGTGTCACTCACTGAATCATTACATTTTATCTGTACATTAGCAGTCCTATGAATCTTATTCTTTGTGACTGGTATTACATCTTTAGAACCTACTGACTGACAACATTACTCGCTGTCCAAAGGCTTTCATACACAGATACTGTGGTAGTAGACTGTGAAGTTGTTTCACTGGCGCCTATCTCCCATTTCTGAATAGAAATGGCTTAATATTGAAGTATAATAACAGTTTGAAGTTTTACGGTTTGCATCATTCATCTGTCATCTGTGCCACCAGATCTAATTAGCCACATTGAACGAGTTATTACAGTTATTATATCTGAACATTGGCTCTTTATTGAATTCAGAATTCAGGTCCTTGTTATCACTTCGTGAACTCTGAGCTGGTCGGGTAGTTATATTACTGTATCCCTACACGACCAATAGGTCAGTATAAATGAACAGGGCTTATTGGATTTACCTCCCTCCAGGACCAAATCAATCAGGTCTTGCATCAACCATATCTCCTAGAATAATAATTTTATGAGGAAAGGTTTCATGAAGGCATCTCGCAAGTCGCAAAACGTTGATACATGTCAGTTTATATATATATATATATATATATGTTCACTGATAACATATTTAATTAGTTTTCCCTACAATATTCACATTTTACATCTATTTTTGATGAATTTCAGTCTTCTTCTTGATTGTCTTTGAAGGACCATTGCTACATTTGTTGGTGTATTACTGTCACCAAATGAAGATCAGTGGAAAGCGTGACACCAATGGCAGAATGTGAATCATGCTGCTGGAGTGCTCAAAATAATTGCTCCATAGCGCCACTAGTAGTCATTAACTCTCTTGCATTATCTATGCAGTAATTATGTTTTTTTTGCAGCATATATAATAATAATATTAATAAGCATATACATGTCATTTCTATAAACCTGGTTTTCTTGAACTGAACTGTAGACCTGTAGACTTTGCTGACACCTTTAAATAGCAGCTCTAGACTCACTAGTTTGTGTAAACTGCGATCACAGGCGGTCATGACCTGAAAACCAGACTGTTGTCACAATCAGATCCACTTACAGCACACAGCTGTGTATGGTTCCAAGACAAATATGCCGAAATAACAAAGTTTGCCAGATTTAAATATTGCTTTCATCAAATAATTTAAGTTTTCTAGAGTTTAGAGATTGACGGTTTTAAAGAATAATCAAGAATAATCATCATTTAGAGTTCATCTAAAAAGCGGTGACAAGTAGGTTTAAGGTTAAAATGTAAGAATAACTTTTCCAGAGATAATATGGGGCATAATTTATGGGCAGGGAAAAAAACATGGCACTCCAACCCAGTTAGCCACTCACATAGCCTCAAAGGCACTAGAAAGCTACTTCATATTGAATGTACTTAGGGAACAAAAAAGGTTGCCACAGCCCTGTTACTTAGAGAAGACTGTGTCGTAACAATGTGTGTAAAATGACAGTTAATATGTCATATTTAACAGCTCGTGACTGGAAACATTTGTGGAACTCTGATGAAATGGTGAAGGAAGAAAAATACAAATGCAGTCCCTTATAAGGGAGCTATATACAGATAATAAAGACTCATTTGCAAGTAAACAAAAAAGCAGGATGATGGTTATTTGTTAGTCAGAATCATTTAAATGTGGTCAAATGTCTGTGCTTTAGCTCAACCTTAGACCAGCTGCCTTGAGGAGCGTAACAGATGAACTGAAAATAGTTAAAGGCTCCAAACAAATAATAAATAAACATTCTTCTGTCCGTCGTGTGATTTTCAGGGTAACAGCAGGAAAACTTATTTAAATTAGACAATTTTCACCACACCACACACACACACACACACACACACACACACACACACACACACACACACACACACACGTGCACACAAATGCACAATAGTGCCGTCAGCAAGAGACATTGTAGACCATAGGTCAGAGCCCTTTGAAGCCTCAGCAAGGTTATGTATTGTTGTCTGTCCTATTTCTTTTTTATCCTCTCTCATTTCATCGTCCTAATGAATTTTTAATTGTTTCTCTAAGCTCTTAAGGCAAGAGATGTGTGTCAGAACTGATAAAGCACAGAGACCACCTGTGGCTGGTGTCTGTTTTTGGCTCGGCAGAGGAAAGGGCAAAGGCAGAGATGGCTGAGAGGGGCGATAGGGAGGGGTGGGTTTGAGAGCAATGCTGTTTGTTTTTCTTCCACAGGGGCAACAATAAGCCACGTCCACACCAGGTTCACAGGAGTCAAAATAATCTGTAAAATGATACTGCACAACTGAGAATACCTTCATCTCTTTATCTTCTTCATCCCATCCCTTCTCTACTGCTAGAACATGTAGTTCTTCTTCTGACAATTAAAGCAAAGTGTGAGGGATGACTGGAGGGATATTTATCTTGTTCGACAGACACGTGCGCTTTGTTTTACAACTATAGCTCTGCTGAAGTATGTTTTGACACTTGTTTGTTAAGAGGAACTCAGCTTAGGGAAAGGGATTTATCTAATAAGCAAAGAGCGTTATGCGCCCACTCACATTTGTGTCATTTATACTGGGAAGCAAGCAAGACTTTGTTTAGTAAGATGAAAACAGAAATTGAGTTTTTAAACATGAATGATGGATGAAGACTGAGCTGGCTATTCCAATACAAAATATTTAAAGCAATTTTGGGAAATACACTTATTCAATATCTGCAGAGAGTGGTATCAATCTTCTCATCTAATACTAAGTCTAGGCAAGAAAGCGAGTTAGCGTTATTCCCCAAACTACTTAGGGAAAGCTTCAGAGATGAAAATACTTTATCATTCTAAACTTTAGCTTGTGAGGCTGTTTTTCTAAAGCTCCATCAAAGTCAACAGCAGAGTTTTTAAGGTCAAGGAAATACATTCAGTGAGGTTGAATGTATTTTATCTGTTGATTCAGTGCACTAACCCTGAGTAACTATGTGATTATTCTGTATAAAACCACCAGTATTTAATTATGGCAACACACATGCTAACCGCTTTGTTACTGTCCTTGACCAATGTGTGTCCATTGTGAAGAGATGTTAGTTGGTTATGTTAGGTTATCACTCAACCTGATTGCCTGCCGCCTCTAAACTGTACTTTACTTTCCAAACCTTTGCAAAGTAAACTTATTTTCTGTTTGCTGGCATTCACATTATTTCGCTCTCATAAATAGAATATGTCAATCAGTTTACTGCCGAAGTGCTGTGCAGAGAAAACTGAAAAAGCATGATTCAAGTTTGCGATTTGTCCATGCAAGACTTTCTTTCTGTCCTCATGGAAAGTTTCTATCTTCAGGAAGCAGAAGCTTCTTTGAGAGTCCAGAAACACCCGCTCCATCACCGTCACACACCTCATATTCGTGAGCTAGATTATTCACGGTGTGGCCCGAGTGATGCCACCTACCCAGCGTACCAAGCCTCAGACGAGTATACAGACTGCTGGACTGGTGTCAGGTGTACCTGGAGTCTGTGCTGACGCTGCACTCTATAAATACTCCCACCTGCGCAGTTCATCCGGAGGCCCCTCAATAAACTCACTATTGCACTTAACTTGAGTGGTCCTGTCACGGCAGCTTGCCCTCAGTCAGGGAGGTTGCTCTGTAATATTTATCACAGGGGGTTTTACTGTGTTTGGGGAAGGTGGTATAATAACACAACAACTCTTGCTCTTGAAATAATCAGCTTTCCAGCAAGAGGCAAACTTTAAAAAAGGTTTTCAGGGTTTAAAAAGGTATCATCAGTCTGTCACATCCAAACAGATAATAAATTCATAACTGATCAACACCACAACATATATGTTTAATGCATTAAGCACATTCCTACTTACTCATGAGCAATTATCTTTCTGTATATCTTTAAATCAGATTCAGTGTTCAGCCTCAATAAAGATTAACAATATTTCTTGTATTTGTGACATAGAGTTCATTAGGCTTTGTTTCTTATGTATACATGTATGGATTGAATGTATGCATAGGGCTGTGTTAATAAATAAAAAGGGCTGTAGAGTAACTACTTCCAGGGTTGCGTGATGGTTATCTTTGATGCCTTTCAGCCGACTTGTTTCACGCTGTCTTGGGCTAATGAGAGCTGAAGTCCCATATGGCTTTACTGCATGGCTGAGAGTGAGTGGGTGTTTGTTTTATCAGAAGTAGGAGTTATGTAAAACCTGAAACAAAGCTAAAAATAGAAGAAGCATCTGAAGTGAAACCTTTGTACTTTTGCCTCAATACATAAAGTGAAGCTTATTGTGTGTAGTTTCCTTCCTTCCTTCCTTCCTTCCTTCCTTCCTTCCTTCCTTCCTTCCTTCCTTCCTTCCTTCTTCCCCTTTACATCATTCAGTTTATCCTTACTTCTTTCCTATACTCTTTCCTCCCTTCTGTTTGTTCTTCTGTCCACCCTTCCTTCATCTCGTCCTTCCTTCCTTCCTTCCTTCCTTCCTTCCTTCCTTCTTCCCCTTTACATCATTCAGTTTATCCTTACTTCTTTCCTATACTCTTTCCTCCCTTCTGTTTGTTCTTCTGTCCACCCTTCCTTCATCTCGTCCTTCCTTCCTTCCTTCCTTCTTTACGTACATCCTTCCTCCTTCCATATTTTAATCATTCCTTTGCTTCCTTCTTTATCCTTCTTTCTTTCCCTCCTTTCCTTCCTTCCTGTGTCCACGCCCTGCCTCCTGTGTGTTTTGTATGTAAACACACACTCCCGTCAGAGGTAATCGGTTTGGGCAGCATGGTGTGTCATTTATGGCTCTGTCTGCCTCCATCACACCTGTGACTTCCTGTAGCCAGAGGCTTCTCCAGCTTTCATAACAACCATCTGCAGAAGGACACTAGGCTGTATACATGTATTTTCATGGTGTTTATTTTTCATATACCAAAGGTTCACATTTAATGACACAAAATTGGTCTTATTTTCTTTTAGGTTTTTATCTTCTTTGACTTACAAACACAAATGTACTGTTCACATTGTGCACCCCCAAGACCTTTAGACTAAAGCTTACTGTACTCAAGATCCAAAACAGAAAAAAAAACTGTCTCCAGTGCTTGCAACCTGGCTCCATTGTGTCATCTAGTCATCTTGGTGCCACTCAGCTCCTATTTACATGACGTGCAGTGATGTATGAAAG
This sequence comes from Cottoperca gobio, assembly GCF_900634415.1. Lineage (NCBI taxonomy): Eukaryota > Metazoa > Chordata > Actinopteri > Perciformes > Bovichtidae > Cottoperca > Cottoperca gobio. The sequence continues at coordinate 17,249,321 of NC_041357.1, forward strand.
ACAAAGGTGGGGTGTGGTAAAGCTGGTGTCGACTGTGGAGTTACAGTATTTGTACTTACTAATGTGTGTTGGGTTAGGGTTAGGTAACAGGATCAGTAAACCACATGTGGTCAAATGGTCTCCTCTAATAATGTCAGTCCACCACAAAATATCTGATATAACAGGGCTTCTTCTGTTGAAAATGTAGCCTTACAGAAAGTATAATAAGGTAAAATGACTACACATGCACGTAAGAAAAATAGTCGCTTAGTGAGAGCCACTAAGTCCACTTGACACTGTTTAGAGTCTTATAGAATTAAGAATAGGAAGCAGAATGTAAAAACATTGTGCTCTAGCATAGTACATTGTGGATGATATAGATTATTTAAAAAAGTGCAATATCGGAAGCTATTGTTGAAGCAAATGTAATTCTGTAGCTTTGCCTTGTGGCAGCAAGTAGTTAATATGTGATATTCATGAATTCATATCTAGATGAAAGTAAATGTGTTGACTCCAGGGCCATGGATGGATGTAAAACCCATCAATGATGAAGGTTACTTGTGTAGTAACAAGTTGCATTTGTATATACCTGTATAGAAATGAGTGTGAATGCAAAATAATGCATTTAATTTAACAAACTGACATTGTTACCCCCGCATAATTAATCATTCATATTTACAATTTGTTTTATATCTTATTCTTCCACCAATTGTATCATTCTATGTTTATTTCTGTCAAAGAATAATTTAATACGATCATCCAAATAACATTAACTCACAATCAGGGTTTGGGAAAACATTTATGCCTATTTGTCCTGACCTGAAAGGCATCGCAGCTGTCAGGCCTCTTCCTCCTCCTCCTTATAGTAAACAAACACCTCGGACAGCACCTGCAGCTCTCCAAGTTACATAATCACGTTTGCTTGACATCAGCCTTACTGTCCGGTAATACGTTTCACATGTTTTTTCAGAATCTTCCACAATTTGTTGAGGACCTGCCTTAATTTAGCACTGTGACATTTCAATGCTGGTGTACCTGGACTATATGCCTGATCCATTTTAGAGTTTAACTCTATAGTATAAATGTCGGGTGCCACTAATGATGAGGAGTCTGATAATATGGCTCAATGTTTATCCTTTTGCTCTGCCATGATGCCGTGAGTGCAGAAGTGCTATCAGCTGTTGCATCCGTGTGCCCCTCTGGCCTCGAGGAGTTGATGATGCTTCAGCAAACAGAAACTCAGGATGTTAAACATTCTCAATGGTTTGAAAGCACTTATTGTAGGTCGCTTTAGATATAAGTGTCTGCCAAATGAATATAATGTAAAGCATGGCTAACCCTTTCTACGTTCTCAAAATGAAAATAAAAATGTACTGCCATTTAAGAAACACAATTTGTCTCGGCCCCAATCTGCTTAAAAGCAAATGAAAAAGAATTATTTCAGTTCATGTCTGTCATCTGTGACCAGTCAAGACTGGAGCTGCTTTTCCACCTCATCTTACTCTTCATCTCACAGTTTGTTCATATGTTTCACTGAATATGACAAATGGTTTGATAATACCTCTATTCAAAATACTTGCCCATATGTATATGTAGATCAATGATACGTTGTCTTATTTAAAATGTATATATAACCTATCTTGTGTGTGCGTGTTGGCGTGTGTATGTGTGTGTCTGGTTTGGGGAATGTGCAATAACTTGGTGTGTAGAGCATCTGTTAATATATTTGACATATGGTTTCATGAAATATTCCTGGGTGTATGTTCCGCTGTATTGAATGTTACCTGTAGTTTGATTTTACATGGATACTGATATGTTATTGTGTATAATGGAGAGGCTCAGGCTGCTACATTACGGTGTTCTCTCGAAAGCCCAAGACAAATTTCTCCAAATGGAGTCTATATAGGCTAAATCTAATTGTATCTAATCTAATATATAGCAATAGCTCTCTATTTGTGTTAGTCTGTTAGTGCTAGTAACTAGAATTGCACATGCACTGCAAAGTACGGTAGAGAAAAACCGACAGAGCAGCCATGACAATATATTCAATCCCAGCACTTTGCACACAAAAGATGCCTTTGTCAGCTAATCTTATTTAGAGCAAATACATCTGTATCTCTTGAGCACTTATAGATTAGGCAGTTGTCTCCTTCCTCACAGCTTTGTTTTGGCTCAGTCATATTGGGAATCATTTGTGAACAGCCGTTTTCATGCTTTCATGCTTTTATGCTCTTGCTGTGAAGTTATTCCAGTATTGAGATCTCCTCTGTGTATGTGGTCACGGTCCTGTTAGAATGATGTATCGATCTAAAGTCTTTGGCACTCTAATGCAGCTTTCCTTTCAAGCATTTCCCTATAATGTCCAAATTCACTGTCGTATTGACTCTTTCAAGCCTCCCCCATAGGACGACGCTGTCCATCGAAGCGATTCACAGTGAAAATGGTGCGAGATGGATGACATGCTGTGCTCGGCTTTCACTAAACTCCACAACCTTTATATCTCTCTATGAAATGTCTTTTCACAAATTCCTGGCTGTTATATGCCTTTTTCCCAGGGGTTACTTCCTTCTTTTAATATATAAAGGTTTTGGTAATCTAATGTTTTATTCATATCTATGATTAGGTATGATTTCAATGCATTTGTAAAGAAATGTGATATAAAAAAACAGCCCATGACACCACAAGCAATAAAAAAAAATAAAGGGAAACCAACTGCAGTCATAAAACTTTTCTTGGCTAACACATCATGTTCATAGTAATCGTTATTCTAAATCCTTTACACACCGAGCCATCTGGCTACGCAATGCTTCATAGTTTTATCTGTGTGTTTATCTTGTTTACTGGGGTCAACGTCCATGTTGTCTGCCATGCTACATTTCTATTACAGGCAAAAAACATTTTTTGATTGAAATACAATTAAACATTTTAGAAAAATGTCAAACAAATGAAAAACATTTAAACTTTAAATATTAAAGGTCTAAGAAGGTTAAATGCATTAAAGGCACTCCCCAGGCTTGTAATATATTCTCAAGCCTGTTTGTTTAAAAAAAGAAGGCCCTCATTTCTTTGAGGATACGTTTTAAACTTGACCCAGAAACCATTTTTGCATTACTTTGTGTTGATGAGTTTTACAACCAATGATCCAGATGTTTTTTTTATTCCTCTTGGCTCCTATTTTTCCTCAAGCCTATAAAATATCCAAGAGTCTCTTTCATTTAAACAATGCTCCATTAGCTTTTCCATCTCGTGTTCCCGAAAAATCACTAAATCATTGAAAAGTCATCTATATAAAGTAAAAAAACTAACCAAAACCAGCCCAGTGGATTGAGAGAGAGAGAAAAAGCTAAACATAACTGCAACATGGCAGGTTTGATCCCGCCTGGAACACTTTGATACACGTTTAACCCCCACCCGCCTCTCTCTATCTCTCTCTGCTCATGTTTCCTGACGAAATGCCCTAAACATAATCTTTAAAGATAATGGAAGAAGAAAGCAAGAGGAATATAGTGAGAGACAGATGGTAAAGAGAACTTAGACCATCTAGTATGAATATTGTGACTACACACACAATGTTAGAAGAATGACAGTAAGCCACGAGCGAGTCTAGAAAACATTTACATTTTTCTACAGTTTTTCTGTTTCATATCATTTAAAATTAGGTTTTGGAACGTTGATCAAGCAGTTTGAACAGATCCCCTTGGTCTCTGTGAAGTATCCATATTAAAAACTAATTACATTTCATCGTTGCAGCCGTAACAGTGATTTTTTTTTTTTTTCTCAATGAAGACAGCCTTCTGACCTCAATTAATATATTTTTTCTCAGCTGATCTTCTGCATTACCATTGTTTTGGCTACATGCCTTACAAAGGCCATAACAGCAGTGATTGTACATAAAACACACGTTTTATGTACAATCGCTGCTGGGTTTTCTTTCTTTTGTTTACTGTCTTTGCAGTCAAATAAGAACTAATTCCCTCCTCTTCACTGGCTCAAGGCCTTATATCAAGACATCTGCTCTCCACAGAAAACATTTTATTAGTGTGCTGGTTAGTCACATTACTGAATGTGATAGAAACAAAATGCCTGAACTCTTTGCACTTGTGAGAACATGAATTATGCTACAAAAAGGTAAATATTTGGGTAATGCTCCTTCGAGATGATACACGACCAGCACTGACCTTCATTTTCCTGCTTTGAGATTGTGGGGGAACAAATAGCATCTCTGGGGCAGATAAGCGCTGCCTCCTAGCTATGATATCAATATTATACGAGGAAACCATGCATCTAGGTAGCCATCCGTTTTAAAGTTGTGGTTGTCTGGAAGCCTCTCCTCCTGGTGTGACACCACATACGGGACACAAGCCAGTCTGGACTTGGCCTCAGGGCGGAGGAGGATGGAGGTGCCCGGCAGCTCACAGCTGATCCTCACAGTACTGCCGCCTTCACTGGCTATATCTAATGACCGCTAATTATTCTGGGATTATCAGGCGGTGTTGTGATAGGCTCTATCTCAATGTGTCGATGAGTGATGAAAAACCCAAGAATAACAGGAGCGAGAGCTCAGCTGAGGGGAAGAGGACTTGAAGGTCTTTCTCCTGCTGTCAGGAACATAGCAAAGGCATCTTTTCAAGGCAGAACATAAATCCTCAGCATTGCACGGTTCACTGCTGCTACAGATGATTAGGAAGGATCAGTTGACTTCACTCTGTGCAGGCAGAAGACATGTCTCCGTAACTGTTACAATAACAACAACTGCAGTTCCTCCCCCAGTGTAACCTTGTTGTTTGGTTTTTATTATTATTATTATTATTATAGTTGAACCTTAAAGCATATTTTCAAGTCTGTGTGATTCATTCGCCTCAACACGTACTGTTCTCCACATACACACAGGAGAAAAACATTGAAATTTCATTCAGATTCAAAACAAGTACAATTATTCTAACCCTGCTTTCACAGAACATATTACATTCCACAGCCTGAGAGCTTTTATAAATGTAATTCAATGAGAAAACCTGCAGAACGTGCATCTCTCTAAAATATACACATTTCTTTCATCAGCTTCACAGCAGATCCCATGACTCATAATGCAGTATTATAAATATTAATGCAATATTATACGTGTTGCCGTTTTGTCATACTAGGACACATATTACCCAGAATTTATCAAAGAGAACCATCATTTATTTTTTTAAACATCCTATAATAGGAGTTTATTTCCAGTTGTGTCTCTCCCACACTGGAACAAACATCTTTTAAAGACAGTTGTATTTGAGAAATCTAGTGTGTATCAGTTGCCAGAGATGTGACTTTCCTCTTTTTGTGGAGTATCGTCTTGAATATGTCTTTGTGAAGTTTTTTGCACACGGTTTGTACATTTGTATTTGTACATGCCCAGCGAATAACACAATGTCAACATTTGAATGCATGTTTGAACTTCTGCATTAGACAATTCCTAAAACGCAGAATAACAAACAAGATTTGCTATTATATGCATTTAACATCATGTCAGATTATTGCCTTCATACACTGGACAATAGTTTGCATATGTTTGTAAAAAAAAAAAAGCCTGTGAAGTTTGTTTGTTTGAAGAGTTCAAGCACTTTGGTGTCACTATGCACTTGAGAAGCACTTCCTGCTGTTACACTGTAACAAAGGATGAACGTCTGAAAAAGGGTTACAAACACAGCTTCGCTTCTTAATACAACATCAAAGACTTTTAATAACCGACTTCGCCATAATGTTCAAGTAAAGGTGAGATTTGGTGCTTTCATCATTTGCTCACCACAAATAACAAAACTATGGTTTCAACAGCTACCAGTTCAGATCATATCTCATCCTGGAAATCAAGGCGGACGGACAGAATATCGCAAATCCTCAGCATTCATATCAGCTCAGGAAAAGTTACGGATCATGGTGGCTGTTTGGAGGAGATGGCACCTACAGGTGCTGTGTAGCATTTAGTGTGTTAACATTTGCCATGTCTTTCAGCACGCGCTGCTTATGAGCCGAACCATCTGCTCCCCTGTGACCTGCTCCAACTGCCTCCGACACGCTGCTGAAACCTTGTTCTCTGTTAAAGAAAATACAAAAATGATCAGTTTGTAAGGAATGAGAATATATTTGTGTTGAGAATCAAAAGGTTATTTTTCTAAAAGTTAAAAGACAAAACAATAGATTTTGAGTACAACTGTCATTACCCACGGAGTTGCACTAGCATTGCTGTCAAATACAACTGTATGAGTAGGCGGAGAGTAAAACTCAGGAGGGTGAACTTTTTAAAAACAACATTGAAGGATAAAAACGGTTGATTATTATTTTTACAAAGCTTGGGCTTTCATTTCCCATAAGTTGTGATAAATTAAAGTAATTGAGATCTGGGAACATTGCAACATCACTAAAAAAAGAAGTCGGATGGGGCAAGATAGTTATACAGTTTGTACACAAGCCAACAGTTTAACCAGGAATCCTTAAACTTCACTTTATGAAAGGAAAGTTGTATTTTATTTAAGTCCATTCACTCACTTAAGAAGTTGTTCCAATTCTCTCTTTATCTTGGTCACAACGGGCGGACCCTCGTAGGTCAAAGCTGTGTAAAGCTGAACCAGTGATGCACCGGCAAGAATCTTATCCATAGCATCCTGCCCACTGGCCACACCACCGATTCCAACGATTAGTACTTTACCTAAAAAACATTATCATAAGTGTATTTTACATGTACTTTCTTCATACTCAGGTGATTGGAAAAACGTAAACAAATGTTTCACAGAAATTGTTGTTGTGTAAATAAGAACCTTTGGTGAGGTTGTACATCTCTCTCACGGTGCTAGTAGAGAGGTCTTTGAGAGGCTGGCCACTCAGCCCACCAACCTCAGATTTATGTGAATCCTGAAGCGTCTCTGGTCTGGACACTGTGGTGTTGGACACCATTAGACCGTCCACTGCCAGCTGCAAACACAGGAGAACAAACACAAAAGACAGGACAGGAAGTGAGTGACATACAGTATATGTGTACGTAGAAGACCTTTAAAAGGGAAATCTACTAACAAGAGAGAGCAGTTGAATGAATGTAACTAAAGTCATATTCGTTAAAGTCCCGCTGAAATATAAATTAGACAGCTTAAGCTCAGTGGTTGCTTTAATTTGAACTATATTTATAATTGTAAAGCTTAGCCTGAGGGTCTGAGGCTTGCAGAATCTGTAACATCTTTTAAATCACTTAGAAAACATGTTCTTTTTAAAAAGCATTTAATCAATGTTAGCCCAAAGATCTTATTTCATTCTCTGAAATTCTGAAACTTTATTTGTACAGCATCTGATGCTTTTATTATCATTTTTCTATTACTATTAGGGATATTTTTGTGGTTTTTGTAGAGTCACATTTATGTGCCACGGAAACCACCTTTTATTCAAAACAGAAGGCGCCTGCACCCTAGCGTGCTCTTATGTGGTTTGCATAAGAGCGCGTGACATAAGAGACTCAGGAATGTCAACTATTTAACACTATTGATTCAAGATGTCATTATATAAAAGCAGAAAGTGGAAAACAAAGTTGAAAAGTGTTTTTATCTGGTATTTTTTCTTGTTGACCTAAATTTCAAAAAATTACATTAAAATAAAAATGTATCCTTCTATGGAAAAACTATACTTCATGGACACGATCCAATCTGAAAGCTGCACATACCCATAAATGTAAAACAGGGCAGAAATTAATCATGGAAATATTGTAGAGAATAAAAACAAAATCTCAAGGAATAAAAAGAAATGAGATAATAATTAAATTACACTAAGAACACGCTAGAAAATCAAATCAAAGACACAATTAGCTCATTAAATGGCTCCAACCTATTTGAAGTGTTATACTACAGGACCACAGTGGAAATAGGCCTTCAGGCTTTATTGCATTTTTATCCTCAGTGAGTTTTTAACTGCAGTGACAGTGTTATGTGCTTTTTTTTTTTTATATCATCAAATAAATTCAAGTAATCAATCAAAAACTTCCAACCTCAGTGACAACATCAGCAATGTCTTGTTTGTCCTGGGCAGTGAGGTCAGGAGCAATCTTCACCAGGACCGGGGGTTTGCGTTCTCCCTGCAGGGCATCACGCTCCTTCAACACCTGAGAAGAAAGTGTGAGAATGTGAGTATATCAGGTGAGGGGGGCAGAGAGAGTACTATTGGAAACGAGACAGATACACTGTGTACTGTGCTGTAAGCCTAAAAATGTCAAACGTTGAATTGATAGAACAAAACTACAGAATAGCTACTTTGTTTAAAGAGCAACTTAACACCATGTCAGCTTATAAATAAATAAAAATGCTTTCAAACCCTAAACACGATGGGGTTTAACCGCATTTTATCAAATATGAATCCAGTTCTGAATCCGCTTAACAATTAAAATCCTTTTGAATCCCTTACTGAGTTCGCAGCAAGAATGTTCTGAGTTTGAGTTTCCCAGCCAGCTCGGCCAACCCAAGAATTCTTCTTTTCCCCCATTTTTAGTGTTTTCTAGAGTTCTTTCTTATTTTCTATGGAGGGGCAGAGGCTAGTTGTGCTAATTTAACTCCATATTAGTGGTAAACTTGTTTTGTTTCCTTTAAGATGCTAGTGTGAATTTTGTTAAATCTTGTTGTATACTGTATAACACATTTGTTTATTAGTTGGACTAAGGCTGGCTCTTTTTAACTGTAACAGGGATAAGGGGTAATAACAGGGACTTTCTTTAGTTGTAATCTGAATACAAGTTCTAATATTTTGGAGGGGAAAGGCTGAATAATAGGGCCAGTTGATGAAGTTTAATTGTGTTTAAATTATTGTCAATGCTGGGTCCCAACCCAGTAATTAGTGGACACTGGACAGTCCTACCGTTTGTAGGAGCTGGCGGAGCTCTGCCTTCCCCTGTAGATCCCGGAGACCTGGTGTATTAGGACTACTGACGTTGACCACCAGGTAGTCTGCCAGCGGGCCCAGCACTCTCACCCCCTCCAAGTAATCTGCCCCTGCATCCTGGGACAGCTTGTTCTTCCCCAGGTTGATGCCGAGGGGAAGGCCAGCTATAAACAGAGACACATGCACGTATACAAACACAAGAAAGTTCAGACAAACACAAACACTGCATCATCAGACACATGACTCAACTGGGACAGAGGCTACTGATGTGCTAAATGAGCTGTAAGCAGGTATGGATCAGACACAATAAAATGTGAGACAAGGACAGGCCAAGATCATTAAAACACAACAGGAGTGCCTGCTTACCTTTACTTTGCTGTAGCTGTGTGTCTCCCCTGGCCTTCAGTCG